>NC_059217.1:35024491-35026991 GCF_020615455.1 Coregonus clupeaformis | reverse complement strand
TAGCTATCTGCCAGGGCCTGGTGGGCCTACCGCTAGCTATCTGCCAGGGCCTGGTGGGCCTACCGCTAGCTACCTGCCAGGGCCTGGTGGGCCTACCGCTAGCTATCTGCCAGGGCCTGGTGGGCCTACCGCTAGCTATCTGCCAGGGCCTGGTGGGCCTACCGCTAGCTATCTGCCAGGGCCTGGTGGGCCTACCGCTAGCTACCTGCCAGGGCCTGGTGGGCCTACCGCTAGCTACCTGCCAGGGCCTGGTGGGCCTACCGCTAGCTATCTGCCAGGGCCTGGTGGGCCTACCGCTAGCTATCTGCCAGGGCCTGGTGGGCCTACCGCTAGCTATCTGCCAGGGCCTGGTGGGCCTACCGCTAGCTACCTGCCAGGGCCTGGTGGGCCTACCGCTAGCTATCTGCCAGGGCCTGGTGGGCCTACCGCTAGCTATCTGCCAGGGCCTGGTGGGCCTACCGCTAGCTATCTGCCAGGGCTATTCTAGAGTATTGAGATTGAGATCGACACAGCTATTCTAGAGTATTGAGATTGAGATCGACACAGCTATTCTAGAGTATTGAGATTGAGTTCGACACAGCTATTCTAGAGTATTGAGATTGAGATCGATACAGCTATTCTAGAGTATTGAGATTGAGATCGACACAGCTATTCTAGAGTATTGAGATTGAGATCGACACAGCTATTCTAGAGTATTGGGATTGAGATTGACACAGCTATTCTAGAGTATTGAGATTGAGATCGACACAGCTATTCTAGAGTATTGAGATTGAGATCGCACAGCTATTCTAGAGTATTGAGATTGAGATCGACACAGCTATTCTAGAGTATTGAGATTGAGATCGACTGCTATTCTAGAGTATTGAGATTGAGATCGACACAGCTATTCTAGAGTATTGAGATTGAGATCGACACAGCTATTCTAGAGTATTGAGATTGAGTTCGACAGCCATTCTAGGAAGCCATTCTAGAGTATTGAGATTGAGATGGACACAGACATTCTAGGAAGCCATTCTAGAGTATTGAGATTGAGATCGACACAGCCATTCTAGGAAGCCATTCTACAGTATTGAGATCGATACAGTTATTCTAGAGTATTGAGATTGAGATCGACACAGCTATTCTAGAGTATTGAGATTGAGATCGACACAGCCATTCTAGGAAGCCATTGTAGAGTATTGAGATTGAGATCGACACAGCCATTCTAGGAAGCCATTCTACAGTATTGAGATCGATACAGTTATTCTAGAGTATTGAGATTGAGATCGACACAGCTATTCTAGAGTATTGAGATTGAGATCGACACAGACATTCTAGGAAGCCATTAAGATGATGCCGACAGACATGGCAGCTCTGCTTCTAGCTCCTAAGCAACTTTGCAGTATTTTGTTTATTTGTGTGTTATTTCTTACATTATTAGTCCAGAATGTTTTTTGTGTTATTACATACAGCCGGAAATAACTTTTGGATATCAGAGCAGCGGTAACTCACCAGCATTACGACCAGGAATACGACTTTCACGAACTGGATCCTTTGTTCGTACCCCCCAGGGCAATTGAACTTATCCCAGAGGCTGCTCCAAGACGCCGCTGGTGGAGAAGAGGTATTCGGAGTGGACACCATCCACCACTTCCGAGTATATTACTCGCTAATGTTCAGTCTCTGGACAATAAAGTAGATGAGCTCAGGGTGATGATCTCCTTCCAGAGAGACATCAGGGACTGTAACATACTCTGTTTCATGGAATCATGGCTCTCTCCGGATATACTGTCCCCGTCCATACAGCCAGCTGGGTTCTCAGTACATCGCGCAGACAGGAAAAAAGAACTCTCCGGGAAGAAGAAAGAAAGTGGTGTATGTTTCATGATTAACTACTCATGGTGTGATTGTGATAACATACAGAAACTCAAGTACTTTTGGTCACCCAACCTAGAATACCTCACAATCAAATGCCGACCGTATTACCTCCCAAGATAATTCTCTTTTATTAAAGTCACAGCCGTGTATATTCCCCCTCAAGCCGACACCACGACGACCCTCAAGGAACTACACTGGACTTTATGCAAACTGGAAACCACATATCCTGAGGCCGCATTTATTGTAGCTGGGGATTTTAACAAAGCAAATTTGAGGAAAACGCTACCGAAGTTCTATCAACACATTGACTGTAGTACTCGGTTAGGGAAAACACTAGATCATTGCTTCTCGCCTTTTCGAGACGCCTACAAGGCCCTCCCCCGCCCTCCCTTCGGAAAATCAGATCATGACTCCATTTTGCTCCTCCCTTCCTATAGGCAGAAACTCAAACAGGAAGTACCTGTGCTAAGGTCTATTCAACGCTAGTCTGACCAATCGGAATCCATGCTTCAAGATTGTTTTGATCACGCAGACTGGTATATGTTCCGGGTAGCCTCTGAAAATAACATTGAGATTGAGATCGACACAGCCATTCTAGGAAGCCATTCTACAGTATTGAGATTGAGATCGACACAGCTATGCT
>NC_059217.1:35009491-35021991 GCF_020615455.1 Coregonus clupeaformis | reverse complement strand
GCAATTACTCATAGTACAAGGAATGGAATTTTAGCTAAACAGACTGGTACCCAGGCTATAATTGAAGAGCTACACGTTCATAATGGTTTGATGTGTACAGTATGTGTGTGCGTGTGTGCGTGTGCGTGTGGGTGCGTGTGGGTGCGTGTGCGTGTGTGTGCGTGTGTGCGTGTGGGTGCGTGTGCGTGTGTGTGGGTGTGTGTGTGCGTGTGTGTGTGTGTGTGCGTGTGGGTGCGTGCGTGTGTGTGTGTGCGTGTGCGTGTGGGTGCGTGTGTGCGTGTGTGTGTGTGTGTGTGTACTGTAAATGCAGGTCATGATTATGTTCTTATGACTAGATTACAAACAGCACGTTTTATTTTCAATTTGATAACATGCAAGATTAAGCGATCTAGTTGTACTGTAAATAGTTTGTTTTACAGGAAGACTGCTGAAAATGCCATAAACGTGTTGATACTGTAACTGAACTTTATTGTGGGGAGGGGTTGGCCTGTCATTATTCTTCAATAGGAGTTCAACTGACGAAGCAGGGGTATTTAAGCTACGTCCTATGTATACCTATACAGCATAGGAGAATGCTATTCATCAATAGCAGGGGTATTGTAGCCTGGTCTGTCATTGGAGCCTGCCATGCCAATGCATGACTGCTACCTGTTGGTAAGACAGCACAGACCAATCTGGGACCAGGCTATGGGGCTATTGAGCAACAGAAGACAGTAGGGTTGCGTCCCAAATCCCACCCTACCCACTGAGAACAGACGTCAGTTCAACGTCTAGTTTTGATTCACATTTGGTTGAGTTGTCAACTAACGTGAATTCAACGTGAAATCAACAGAAAAATTTCACCATGTCATTGGATTTATGTTTATTTTTTTTTAATGTTGGGGGGGTTGAATTGGCGTGGAAACAACGTTGATTCAACCAGTTTTTTTTTTGTCCAGTGAGTATTCCCTATATAGTGCACTACTTTTGACCAGGGTCCATAGAGCTCTGGTCAAATGTAGTGCTCTATGTAGGGAATAGGATGCTATTTGGGATGCTACCTATGTCTGGAAGCAGTCATTTTCTCTCTATACAGCCTTGGATGTAACAAAGGTTTCAATATCATATTAATGGCAATGCTGAAGGCCAAAGATATCACTGCAACATGTATTCTTCACAAAACTAGTGCACTATAAAGGAAATAGGGTTATATTTGGGATGCTACCCCAGGTATAATGAGAATGTATTAAACTTGTAAATTGCTGTATTGTGAGAAGCTACGAATACACTGTGATTAATGACATGTTAATGACAATGCTTATTATTGCTTTCCAAATATGTAAAAAAATAAATAAATAAAACACAAAAAAAAAAAAAAAAGAAGGCATTTATGACATGCAATGATGAAAATAAAAGAAAGTACATAAAAGTATTGTATATTCAAGCAGTTGAGGACAACGTCTTGAGTCCCAAATGGCTCTGATCAAAAGTAGTGCAGTTTGGGACGCACGCCAACTTGTTTTGTTCACACTTTACTCTCTAATGTTCATTACACAGGAAGCAGATCATTTATGACTTGGATACCTGACTCAACGATGTCCATTTAAAATGAAGTACGTGAATCTCACACGTTTGTTTAATTTTTGTTACACTATTGGAACATGACAATGGAACAGATACACCACATATACACAGTACATATTAACCAATTATGGCATTGACAGTAGAACACATTATACGTATATACATGATTTACACAACTAAATATATAGTACAGACGGTTTTAAAGTGCGCCCAGAGATATTCACAACTAATTCACAAAAGTTAAACACATTTTTCTTGGTAACTGCAATGACGATTGATTTTTCAAGTTCAGAGAATAGTGTTTGGTGTGACAGACACGGATGTCACTGTGCTTGTGATTTGACAGACAAAGACATTTCACGCTTGGCAGTGAGGTGACAAATCCAACTCCGTTACACGCACTGCAAATCTGAGTCTGATGGCACCACTGCGGCGGATGTCGCCGTGCTAGCTTGGCCGTGTCACTTCCTCCCTGTCCGGCGCACATCGAGAGTAGAACCTGGGACAAACACACTTGACCCACGCTACCTTGACAACGTCTTAGCCAACTACGCTGCCAAAAAGCTAGTGATTCGGATAGCGCGGGTGGAGACGTTTCAAGCAGGGGATAGGAGGTTATGAATCCGGCTCCGTTACAATGCAACTGACAGCTCCTGGAGTGAAATTTCATCCTGGAACACATAAGAAGAAAATAACATAATTTACAGTTAAATCAATAATCACTATTCCCTATTACTGTACTTATGTAGCAGAGTTGAAAAATAACTGCTGTTTTATTTGTGAAGTTAGACAAAATTCATGTCATAGACTTGCACTAGCTCTGGTCACTAGCTCTGGTCCAGGCCGTTGATCCACCTGCACTATTATGGTCGTGAGAGATCACCCTGGACCAGAGCTAGTGACCAGAGCTAGTGATCACAATCGTGAGAGATCACCCTGGACCAGAGCTAGTGATGATGATCGTGAGAGATCATCCTGGACCTAAAGTGGTCCTCTGTAGCTCAGCTGGTAGAGCACGGCGCTTGTAACGCCGAGGTAGTGGGTTCGATCCCCGGGACCACCCATACACAAAAATGGATGCACGCATGACTGTAAGTCGCTTTGGATAAAAGCGTCTGCTAAATGGCATATTATATTATTATATTAAAGTACTTAATCTCATTAAACTGACAGAGACTTACTGTAGGAAGCACTAAGGTTGTCAAAGGTGTGGTGGTTACTCCTGCCAGGAAGTTGGAGTTCAGGTATCCCTCTCCAAAATAAACATCCTCATCTTCGTCGTTGTCAACCCCAACACTGAAGGCCTCTCGTATCTTCCCCGGGATCAGACAGTCCAACAGAACCACCAGGACTCCAATGATTAAACACAGCACACCTGGAAAACAAGATGTATGCCTTTTAAGCAACATTTTTCTTTAATGTTGTCATTGGTGTGGATAACTGGGATCTTTCTCAATTCATCTGTCCTTGATCCTCACCTCCTTCTCTAAACACACATTAGGAGAAGGTCCAAGGTTCCCTCCCCTCGAACCTTCACTTCCAATGCATTTTGAGATGGAGGCTAGGACAGAGGACACGGGGAATTGAGGAAAGAGCCTTGGGCTCTGGTAAACCCTTTCCTTACCTGTGGCCAGTGCCAGCCAGAAAGAACCGCTGTACTCTGTCTGGAAGCCTCCGGAGGTGCCTATGGTGAACAGGCAGGTCGGCAGGTTCATGACGGTGGAGAAGGAGGCCACGGAGAAAAAGATGAAGGCGGCGGTGGCCACCATCATGTATCCGGCGTACAGGATGACAGGCATGGAGAACAGCACGTTGGCTACCAGCCAGCAGCAGAACGCTGTCCTGAGGAGGCGAGTTAAATTTGGTATGTATGTATGTACAGCCGGCAGAATTTTGTACCGTTCTCAATGGCAGTTTGTTAACCCGTTACCTAACCTTAACCCTTACCCCAGCGTTTTCCAAACTAGGGGACGTGACCATTTTTGATCCCAATGCCTAACCTTAACCTCGGGATAACCTGGCGGTCAAATATCCACTTCTGACTCACAGTTTGAGGAGCAATATCTCACTGAAAACATCTACAGGTATATGTTTAGATTGAGACTGGTTCTCTCACAGAACTAGTCTTTTTACTGCCACAGTGAATAATATGGTATATTACGTGGCTTATCTTACCAAAGGGTGGCCGAGGCGTAGCGCCCAGAGTATCTATACTGGTAGATGAGGCCACAGGGGTTGTTAAGGGTAAACTTCTCAGCGATATAGAGGATGGGGTTGGGTAGACCTCGCTCTAGGGCATCCTCGTACTCTTCATCGATGGTGTCTTTCCACTCAAACATCTCGTTGTAGTTGATGGTCTCGTTGAGTTGATTCACAGGATTCCCTGGAGGGATAGAGTGGACCATAGAGGACAACGGTGGTTATAATCCATGCACTTGCAAGAAGAATCATTGTAATGTTTGTTTAATGTGTCAATGAATCCCTTAAGGGATGGGTCGCCAAATGGCGATTTGACATGAATAAAAACTTTATTAATTCATGTAAGCTATAAAAACAAAATACAAGTTACATGTCACATGACTTGTGATCATGACCCCAGTGTAGCGGTAATACGGTCACCATAATGATGTGTATTCTTTAATGAATTAGGAGATAGAACTGGGTTAATATAATGAAGGATTATTAACGTCTAAAGGCTTGATTCTGTCGACATACTCAAGGCACGGTTCGTTCAGATGAAACGGTCACAAGACCGGGCCCGTTGCGCACTGCACATCACCCACCTTGAATCTGAGTGTAGGGGTCTGCATTTTGAAGCTATTTAAAAAGGGCAATTCCACCACTTTTCAACCTCATTTATATGTGTGAAAACAGCGCGTTTCTACGATCTGTGGTTACAAAGATGAGAAGTCCTTAAAATGCTTTTCTGTGACATCATAGGGTAGGATTAAAAGTGTTCAAAAACCAGTAATTTTCTAAAACCTGTTTTCAGCCCAAGGGAGAGTATTTTCTTGTTTCCCACATCACTATGAATCTGTGTTTGAAAATCACTGTTTTTTTTTTTTTATTAACTTTTTTACTTTCTATTTTATTCTATAAAACTTAGAAATGCACCGTTTTCACATTATGTTGACACTGGTATTGTACTGGAGATGATAAAAAAAATGAGGTTGGTGGAGGATCCATAAACTTTAATTGTTTAAAAACTGGACGTTTTTGTCATTTTTATGAAGCATGTCTTTACCTTGTTTCAAAGTAGCCTAGCCAAAATACGACCGTAGAAATGTTGAGGGAATTATTTTATTATGCCATTGGAAAGCAGCATTTGGAAAAGCAGCATTTTTTTTTCTCATGTTTCTCTCTATTGGTTTTCAAATCAACAGTATGGTCCAGCAGCCAAAGGCATAATCCTAGTTATAATAGTGACCCATGCTAGTTGATGCATCTTTGTGATCTCCCCTTGCTTTATTTCTAACAGATATTTTATTCTCTGTCACATGAAACCACACGCGCATTGCGGGGCACTTTTGAGAACAATGTTTTCCTGCTAATTGCATTTTGGAACATTCGTGCATAGCCTACAGCCACGTGCGCATTGTTAAGCTTTATAATATGAAGAAATATAACGTTATCAACATTTTAAGCTAAACTGTCTGATCTGATGCATCCGCCTCATTGCTTTTGAAAATGTTTTGGTTGTATGACTTTGGGATCTGTTGTTCCTAAGTCTGTTTTGAACTGTATACATATTTTTTTTTAACGTTCCAGGGACGACGGGACACCCTTAATTTCGTGGGGAATTATTTTATAAAGACATAAGTATTTGGTTGTAATTGTAACGTTGCAATATTTTATAGGGCTACCGAGGGTGGCCAACCATCCTCCAGGAGAGCCTTAAAGGGGCAGTGTTGTAATTTGAGACAGGCTTGAATATGCAAATAAGCCAATAGGCAGAGTGTAGCCTACATTCCTCTGATTCTCTATACAAAATAAAATACATTAGTCTTTTTTACCAAAGTGGATCTGTCAATTAAAGTTAATGTCAAGCCCTTAAATGTGTAGTTGTAGGTAGGAGAGTGCTATCTATCACATACAACTACAAGGCTTTTCTGTTGCTGTTATTTGGGGAAATCGACTGCATTGTGATGAGTAGGGTTAGAGGCCATTAATGATTTATACAGACTTACGTTTATATTGCACTAATTGGATTGGCAGGTGTGTGATCTTTTCATTTCATCCTATAACAATGCAAGGCTTACAGTTGTTATTTTTGGAAGCAAATGACTTGCATAAAACAAGCTTAACGATTAAAGTCTTTAGGTTCTAGGACCTTGCATTATTTATTCAACCGCTATGTTCATATTTTTACAAGCCTCCTGTAGCTCAGTTGGTAGAGCATGGCGCTTGCAACGCCAGGGTTGTGGGTTCGATTCCCACAGGGGGCCAGTATGAAAAATGTATGCACTCACTAACTGTAAGTCGCTCTGGATAAGAGCGTCTGCTAAATGACAAAAATGTAAATGTTAATCACTAACATTGAGTTAGAATTGTTTGTCACTGGGCTAGGAATTTAATTGGGGCATTTCACTGTGTGTGTGGGGGAGTAGAGAGGAAATCTGCCCTAGGGTCAAAGTGCTTGCTCTTACTTAAATCCATGGTTGTCTTCTCTGATGAGAGACTGAAACTAGCTTGGGGCCTTTTGTCTCTCTTCAAACACAGTGAAGGGAGCGGCACCAGGGTTGAATAGAGTTTGGGCTAGACCTTTGTCTCCTTGGTATCTTCTTGATTGATTACAGCATGATGGGGTGAGGTTTGTGTATGTTTCAAGAATTTAGGGCCTTGTCATGTTTAAACTAAAACATGAGTGTGTGTGCAAGACAGGGGGAGCGAGTGATTGGTTGGAGTATTAGTTCAGCCGTCCTCAGGGACAAAGGAAGTGGGCGTGGAGTGATAAAGAGCGGGAAACTGAAGAGGGAGGGATTTGAACCTAGGGTGGAAGAAAGGAAACTATATAGGTAGGAGGGAGAGAGAGAGAGACGAGGCGAAATCTGCAGATTGGCCTGACTTTGTTGACATTATAATAAAGTCATTCTTGATCCCACAAACACTCTGGAAGACCTTATTTGTAATAAAGTATAGTGGTTATTTTCCACAACAATAACAGCTCTACGTGTCACATGACTTGTGATCATGACCCCAGTGTGGCGGTAATACGGTCACCATAACAGCCCTACATGTCACATGACCCCAGTGTGGCGGTAATACGGTCACCATAACAGCCCTACGTGTCACATGACGTATCTAAACTTTAGCCGTGTGTCCGTCATTCTTCAAGTTCTCGATATTCATTGAGGAAAAATGCATGAGAGTAAAAAAATCAGTGGAACGCTATCAAATATAAGATTAGTTACAGAGGTCTAGTAGCTGTATTCCAATATTATCATTGCTGCCCATTAGGTAATCTTCGGAAACCCAGAACTAAAATATTGCGGAATTGCAACAGATGGTTGCATCGTCGCGTCACAGTCTATTGACAGACGCTACGATACCAGTTCTGTATCTGTAGCTCAGCTGGTAGAGCATGGTGCTTGTAACGCCAAGGTAGTGGGTTCGATCCCCGGGACCACCCATACACAAAATAAAAATAAAATGTATGCACGCATGTCTGTAAGTCGCTTTTGGATTAAAGCGTCTGCTAAATGGCATATTATATTATGTTAGGTGCATCTGTCCACGAGAGATTTTACCCCTGGTAACATATCCAGAACATTCAACACGGCAGAAGTGACATATGTAATACATACAGGTGTATACCGTAAACAAACAATAGTATGTTCTAATTCTATGTCTACGGGCTTTACCTTTTAACGTAATGTTGATACCATACAGTCCTATGTGCAGTCCCACGTCAGCGTTCACCTCCTCACTGCTGAAGGACTTGTAGGTGGTGCTGGTGGTGGTCCGGGCCTCAGCCCAGTCGCTGGTGAAATTCAGTGCTGAGATGAGATGACATAAGATGTGAGTCTTCACTTACAGACATAACAGAAAACCAAACAATACAATGCTTTTTTTTGTTGGTGTCACGATCGTCGAAAGGATTGGACCAATGCGCAGCGTGGAATGCGAACATACTTTATTAGTACTTTTCAATTAACAACACGAACAACAAAACAATACGTGAAGTCCTTGGTAACAAAACACAAACCATACACGGAACAAAGATCCCACAATACACTGTGCCAAACAGGCTGCCTAAGTATGGTTCCCAATCAGAGACAACAAGCAACAGCTGATTCTCGTTGACTCTGATTGAGAACCACCCCGGCCAACATAGATACACATGAACTAGAAACTGAAACAAAAGAACACAAAACATAGACTCTACACACCCTGGCTCAACATAAAAGAGTCCCTAGAGCCAGGGCGTGACAGTTGGAGCTACTTCATAGCCGTTATTGACGTGTGAAATAATCAACATCCTCTCGATCTATCAGAATTGGTCTGTTTATTAGGGCAATAAGATTAAGAAGATTTGAATCCAATGACTGCCAGTCATTTGATATGTTGGAATAGATGTCACGTGATGTGAAATGTATAGCAATTTCCAGTTATAGGTACTTACCCACTATCACAATGCCTATGAATAAACTGACGATGATTCTGAACATCCAGAACAGTCTCTAGAAGAGAGAGAAAGGGGGGGGAGCGATTTACTGACAGATCTCACATCACAAAACATGTACCTTGACTTACTGACAGATCTCACATCCATCAATTCTTAACTCAGTTTATTAATCCAGTTAATCTCAATCACATTCCGAGGGGAAATAATCAGTTTAAATATGTATTTTTACATTGAGAAATTGTATTATCTACAATTTCGTATGGCGTCATATTAGTGGACATCATATTAGTGCCATATTAGTGCCAACAGAAAGGGAATCTGAAGATTAATGAAATCTGAAGATTCAATTTCTGTTAGCATTAATATGGCACTAATATGATGTCCACTAATATGACACCATACGAAATTGTAGATAATACTCCACAGTTAGGGTTTGCACCAGTTCAGTATACTCACCGACTTGCCTCTGATACCAGGCAGAATAAGAAGGAAGCTGACCGCGAGGACCAGGAAGACCAGGATAATGGTGAGGAGGTGGGTGCTGAAGATAAAGGGGGTTCTTTGTAGGGGGTAGAATGGGTAGATGCCATCGTATAAAGTCATCTTTCCTCTCAGGATCTCCGGGGCTGAGAGCAGACAGCGTGACAGAAGAGACAGTGTGGAGAGCAGGGTGTCTCAGTTACTGTCTAAAGATACAGAGATTAGCACATCAGTTCCTTAGTGTATAGCAGGGGGATACTGTACACTGGGAAATGAGAATGTTACATCATTTCCTCAAATGTGAAACTTAAGTAAAAATATGAATCGTTTCAATTATCAAATGTATTTCATGAATTTTCTGAATCAAGACAAAATCATTTTTAATTCAACATACATTTTTATAATTATCGTAAAATAGAGAGTGCTTTAAGAAACCACTGTTGAGATTGAAAGCACATGCAAACTAAACCGTGTCAGGTACAGTACGGTCAATGGGTACAGTAAGTGGATACTCTTGCACTCAAGTTTACCCTCCCTGGCAAACTACATGGACAAAGACCAATCCATCTCAAAACTCGACTCGTTTTGGAAGCAACAAACAAATAGCAAAGCAAACGCAAAAACAAACCAAAACCTATTCCAACTTCCTCCGAACCATCCTCAGTGGTGGAAAAAGTACCCAATTGTCATACTTGAGTAAAAGTAAAGATACCTTTAAAAAAAATGACTCAAGTAAAAGTGAAAGTCACCCAGTAAAATACTATTTGAGTAAAAGTCTAAAAGTACTTGGTTTTAAATATACTTAAGTATCAAAAGTAAATGTAGTTAATAAAAATATACTTAAGTCTCAAAAGTACAAGTAAAAGTATAAATAATTTCAAATTCCTTAAATTAAGCAAATAATTTTCTTTTTTTTCTTTCTTTTTTACGGATGGCCCGGAGCACACTCCAACACTCAGACATAATTTACAAACAAAGCATGTGTGTGAATTTGACTATTTTCCTGTCCTGCTAAGCATTCAAAATGTAAGGAGTACTTTTGGGTGTCAGGGTAAATGTATGGAGTATGAAGTACATAATCTTCTTCAGGAATGTAGTGAAGTAAAAGTAAAAGTAGTCAAAAAATATAAATAGTAAAGTAAAGTACAGATACCCCCCCCAAAAAACTACTTAAGTAGTACTTTCAAGTATTTTTACTTAAGTACTTTACACCACTGACCATCCTTATATGCCAGTATGCTATATTCATGTAATGCATAATACATACGCTTAAAAATAATGCTCACCTTTAGTGTAGAAAAGTTACTGGAGCAGATCAAGACAGTAGCAGAAGGATGAGAAGAACGGATGTGATGGTCAAAGACGACAGACTTTTCTTTTATAGCCCTACCGCGTACGTCTTTAGTGTATCTTTAAGGTTGATTGGTATTCTTTAGAGTAGAAGGTGTGTGAACCGGTGATGACCATTCCTTCAAGGAAACGCATGTGTCAGTCAGTCTATTGTAAGAATTTGGGTCATCGAGACTACGCTATCCCTTCTCTGTGGCAATAGTCTATATTGTATGGCTATCGCCTACATTTTTAACTCCGATTCTTCAGTGCGCATGACATTTCATCCTCAAAATTGGGGTAAGTAAGTAACAAACGTATCTATCTATTCCAAACAGGCTTTTTAGAGCAAATCAACCAGATTGTCCAACACCTAAAACTGTTCTCGTTTAATGTGTTGTTTCTTGCTTCCAACCAACACTTCTCTACATTACAGTGACAATTTAATTTATGAAGCACTGATACCCACATTGATTTTGCACATTGTAAATCAAAACTAGAACGTACGTGAGGAATTCATATAAATATTTAGCCCGATGTTTTCCTACCTCGCCAGGACTTTCCACACAAGTGCTCCTCGACTAGACTCTTGACTGGCTCCGAGTGCAAGCAGTTGCATCTCTCGCGTCAATGGATTTGCGTAAACCGATCTGGAGTATCTTGACTGTGCTGGCAGCGCTTGCCCTTATCGTTGACCGTAAGTAGCCTTGTAACTCGTTACTTTAAATGATTCCTTTAAAACCCACGGAAAATGTCTCATCTTTGATAAATAAATATGATAAAAGTCCTGAATTTGAGTATCACACTGAAAGTGCCGTCCAATCGTTAAACTCACCTTGTGTAGATTCTCAGTCTAAAGTCACCTGGGAAGTCCAACGATATGACGGCTGGTATAACAACTTAGCCCATCACCGTCGAGGTGCTGTTGGTAAGTTTCTAACAAAACCTCTTAACTGACAATATAAAAACATTTGAAATATGAATATTTAAAGATATAGGATGCGTTTATAGAAAGCCATACATTGCATTGGTGCTAGATGAGAACGGAACTCATGGAACTGTGTGCGGGTGCAGGTTCCCCCCTGGTTCGCCTGCTGCCAGCGCGCTATTCTGACGGCGTGCTCCAGCCTCTGCAGGAACCTCAGCTCCCCAACCCGCGCAGACTCAGCGATGTGACGGCCAGGGGCCCCTCGGGCCTGCCCTCAGCACACAACCAGACCGTACTCTCTGTGTTCTTTGGTAAGTTTACACTGGAATATCATCTCAATGTATGTTCACTATTGCATAATGACATTCTGGAGTTTTTTATTTTTTATTTTTTATTTTTTATAATGAAATTAACCTCAATAATTGAGGTGAGGTTGCCATAGTCACCCGGTTATAATAGGACATAGTAAGATGGTTCTTACACATTGTAACACTTGTCATAAATATGTATGACCCCCTTTGAGATTATATAATAATGTCTTAGAGCCATTTTTAAATGATCCAGACTAAATAACAGCCAGTTGAGCCTCATTATAAAATACAAGTTATAAAGCATTATAGCTGCAGAAGGCTTTAAGTCAAATGTAATATATATATATATATATATATATATATATATACATATATATATACATACAGTATATTTCGCCATTGCCTGTTCAGGGTACCATGTAGTGTTTGAGATCCATAAAGTTGTTATAAGCATGTATGAACCTTTATGTGTCTTATAAAGCTTATGATCCTTCTCTTTCTCCTCTGTCTGTGCAGGTTACCATGTAGTGTTTGAGATGCTGGACTCCCGTCCTCCCGGCTGTCCCCCTGAGTTCATGCACATCCCCGTCCCAGAGGGAGACCCAGTCTTCGACCCTCACCACACCGGCCGAGTCCTGCTGCCCTTCCAGAGGGGGCTCTGGGACAAACACTCCAGCCAGAGCCCCAATAACCCCCGCACACAGGTAATAAACCCTTACACACAGGTAATAACCCTCGCACACAGGTAATAACCCTCGCACACAGGTAATAACCCCCACACACAGGTAATAGCCCCCGCACCCTGATAATAATCCTTGCACAGACAGGTACTATAACAGACAGACAGGTACTATAACAGACAGACAGGTACTACAACAGACAGGTACTATAACAGACAGGTACTATAACAGACAGACAGGTACTATAACAGACAGACAGGTACTTTAACAGATGCTTAATGAGTTCATACATTCGTAGTATGTGTATGTGATCCCTGAGGGAGTTGAACCCGTGATCTTGGCGTTGTTAGTGCCACGTCTCTATGAACTGAGCCAGGCAGGAGCACGAGGACCACGGGGTAAGACCAGTTGCACCTGGTGACTGTGTGGCTATGTCATGTTATGTCATGTCATGTTATGTCATGTCATGTTCCATAAAGGTGATCCTGGTGACAGTGTGGCTATGTCATGTTATGTAGGTGAACCTGGTGACTGTGTGGCTATGTCATGTTATGTAGGTGAACCTGGTGACTGTGTGGCTATGT
>NC_059217.1:34931991-35004491 GCF_020615455.1 Coregonus clupeaformis | reverse complement strand
AGGAGGGTATCTCTCCAGGAACAGGGCAGGAGTGAAACCTACAGGAGGGTATCTCTCCAGGAACAGGGTAGGAGTGAAACCTACAGGAGGGTATCTCTCCAGGAACAGGGCAGGAGTGAAACCTACAGGAGGGTATCTCTCCAGGAACAGGGTAGGAGTGAAAACCTACAGGAGGGTATCTCTCCAGGAACAGGGCAGGAGTGAAACCTACAGGAGGGTATCTCTCCAGGAACAGGGTAGGAGTGAAAACCTACAGGAGGGTATCTCTCCAGGAACAGGGTAGGAGTGAAAACCTACAGGAGGGTATCTCTCCAGGAACAGGGCAGGAGTGAAACCTACAGGAGGGTATCTCTCCAGGAACAGGGTAGGAGTGAAAACCTACAGGAGGGTATCTCTCCAGGAACAGGGTAGGAGTGAAAACCTACAGGAGGGTATCTCTCCAGGAACAGGGTAGGAGTGAAAACCTACAGGAGGGTATCTCTCCAGGAACAAGGTAGGAGTGAAACCTACAGGAGGGTATCTCTCCAGGAACAGGGTAGGAGTGAAAACCTACAGGAGGGTATCTCTCCAGGAACAGGGCAGGAGTGAAACCTACAGGAGGGTATCTCTCCAGGAACAGGGTAGGAGTGAAAACCTACAGGAGGGTATCTCTCCAGGAACAGGGTAGGAGTGAAAACCTACAGGAGGGTATCTCTCCAGGAACAGGGTAGGAGTGAAAACCTACAGGAGGGTATCTCTCCAGGAACAGGGTAGGAGTGAAAACCTACAGGAGGGTATCTCTCCAGGAACAGGGTAGGAGTGAAAACCTACAGGAGGGTATCTCTCCAGGAACAGGGTAGGAGTGAAAACCTACAGGAGGGTATCTCTCCAGGAACAGGGTAGGAGTGAAACCTACAGGAGGGTATCTCTCCAGGAACAAGGCAGGAGTGAAACCTACAGGAGGGTATCTCTCCAGGAACAGGGTAGGAGTGAAAACCTACAGGAGGGTATCTCTCCAGGAACAGGGTAGGAGTGAAAACCTACAGGAGGGTATCTCTCCAGGAACAGGGTAGGAGTGAAAACCTACAGGAGGGTATCTCTCCAGGAACAGGGTAGGAGTGAAACCTACAGGAGGGTATCTCTCCAGGAACAGGGTAGGAGTGAAACCTACAGGAGGGTATCTCTCCAGGAACAGGGTAGGAGTGAAACCTACAGGAGGGTATCTCTCCAGGAACAGGGTAGGAGTGGAAACCTACAGGAGGGTATCTCTCCAGGAACAGGGTAGGAGTGAAACCTACAGGAGGGTATCTCTCCAGGAACAGGGCAGGAGTGAAACCTACAGGAGGGTATCTCTCCAGGAACAGGGTAGGATTGAAACCTACAGGAGGGTATCTCTCCAGGAACAAGGCAGGAGTGAAACCTACAGGAGGGTATCTCTCCAGGAACAGGGTAGGATTGAAACCTACAGGAGGGTATCTCTCCAGGAACAGGGTAGGAGTGAAACCTACAGGAGGGTATCTCTCCAGGAACAAGGCAGGAGTGAAACCTACAGGAGGGTATCTCTCCAGGAACAGGGTAGGAGTGAAACCTACAGGAGGGTATCTCTCCAGGAACAAGGCAGGAGTGAAACCTACAGGAGGGTATCTCTCCAGGAACAGGGTAGGAGTGAAACCTACAGGAGGGTATCTCTCCAGGAACAAGGTTGGAGTGCCCTGGTCTGGAGAATAAACTCCTCCAAAAGAATCAGAATCCACAAGAATCCACTAGAATCCACTAGAATCCAATAGAATCCACTAGAATCCACTAGAATCCACTAGAATCCATTAGAATCCACTAAAATACAATAGAATCCACTAGAATCCACTAGAATCCAATAGAATCCACTTGAACTTCACATATCAGGGAATCAGAATGGTGAACTATCAGGCGATCATGCTGGATTCAACAGGCTATTAAAACACGTGTATTGTATGTTTCCACCAGGCTACCCCTTCACCTCAATACTGTACGCTATTGCTAGCAGAGTACATATCACTGTAATGCTCTGTTGGGGTTGATTTGTTGTTTTGTACTAAGAAACATGGTCCCAGATGCAGTGTTTGTGTCAGCATTCATATTTCAACAGCTGCATGTCATTTGTGTCATCATGAATTTTTCATACATTCTCTTGGCTACAGAAACAGAACTTGTCACTTTCAGAAGGTTGTCAACATCGATGGGAGCACGTCGTCAGCGATGCGCATGTGCAACAGCTTCTGGAACCGTCAGGTAAAACCTGCTAGAAAATATATATCGATCCAAACGTTTGGGAAGAAACATCTCTGTCAAATTGTTTCTACAATTAGTTTTTTTTTTTTGTCTGTGCAAGTGTCTGCCATGTAGCCTCCATGTAGCCTGGTCTCAGATCCGTATAGCCAACAGCTATAGGAGGTGGCAAGACAGCGTCTTTGTTGAGACATTTCTATTAGAGAAACTGAATGACCTGTTTCAAACAAACCTCTCTGATTGTCTGTTGTAGAACTCCAACCTGAAGTCAGGCCAAGATATAGACCATCTGATTATGGGCATGGCCTCCCAGATCGCAGAGAGAGAGGACAACATCGTTGTGGAGGACTTAAGAGGTCATCATCACCATCATCATCATCATCATCATCATGATATATTTTCAGATGTATTTGTGTCTACAGGAACATAGGGCAGAGACCTCTCACTTTAGCGTTAGACGGTCAGTGGGGGGAAATGGCCTTGTTTTACATATGCCTTCCAACATGAAGAGGACAAGAAGTTGCTTATGACAAGTCTTATAATGCATTACGACCGCATCATGATGCATTACAACCACATCATGGTGCATTACAACCACATCATGATGCGTTAGGACCACATCATGATAAATCAAAACCACATCTTAATGGATTATACCTGGTGACTTTAAGAAAAGGTGTGTTTTCAATACAACAATAATACATGATTCATATTTACCCCCCCCGTGGTTCTTCTCCCCCCACCAGACTACATGTACGGTCCTCTGCGGTTCTCACGGTCGGACCTGGTTGCTCTGACGGTGCAGAGAGGCCGGGACTTTGGCCTGCCCAGCTACAACCAGGTCAGAGAGGGCCTGGGCCTGGCCCCTATAGAGAGATGGGGAGACGTAAACCCTCGGCTCAACACCACCAACCCACGGGTACGATCAGAACTGCTTACGTACTGCTTATAAAATGCCTTATGTATGTGTTGTGAATGTTGTTGTTAAATCCTTATGTACCACTGACCGTTTAGATTTTACTTGCCAATGATCGTGATAGTGAATGTGGTTGTTTCACCTACGTATAAATCACAAAATGACTAAAACGCCAGAGAGAGGGGACTCAAACCACTGGCCCAAGATCCTATAATGGAGTGAATAACCTACCATACCCTCTCTATTCTGTCTCTACCTGTACCGTATCTATAGTTATTCAGGGACCTAGCAGACCTGTATGACGGGGATATCTCTAAACTGGAGCTGTTTCCTGGCGGTCTCCTGGAGTCTGTGGACGGTCCTGGTCCGGTCTTCTCCTCTATCATATTGGACCAGTTCGACCGCATCAGGAATGGGGACCGCTTCTGGTTCGAGAACACACGGAACGGGTAGGAAGGAACAACGTCAAATATAGACACCTCATACATTAAACTAATTCATCGAATGAAACTGTAACTGTCAGTTGAACCCGATTTATTTCCTGGCTTTCTCACGTTCGTTCATTCTGAAAGGGAGGTCAGCTCCTGGCTTTCTCACGTTCGTTCATTCCGAAAGGGAGGTCAGCTCCTGGCTTTCTCACGTTCGTTCATTCCGAAAGGGAGGTCAGCTCCCGCTGAGCCCAGTCCAAGTTCTTCTCTGTCCTGACACCCCAATGGTGGAACCACCTTCCCCCTGATGCTAGGACAGCAAAGTCCCTGCCCATCTTCTGAAAACGTCTGAAACCCCGCCTCTTCAAAGACATATCAATCGTAACCCCCTCCCCCACTTTTATTTATTTTTTATTTGCGCTTGTCTTTTCCTACAAGCACTGACTTTGCTGATAACTTCTTTATTGAGGAAAAATGTACTTACAATGACTGTGATATGTGGTTGTCTCATCTAGCTACAGTATCTTAAGATGAATGCACTGACTGTAAGTCGCTCTGGATAAGAGCGTCTGCTAAATGACTAAAATGTAAAATGTAAATGTAAAATGAATGCCTGGAGGGATACCTTTGACAACGTAAGAACTAATTAAATAAACTATAGCCTAGTGGAGAACTAGACTTTGAACTGAGGAAACACAAGACTAAAATCAGTTTTTATCAGCTTTGAACTGAGGAAACACAAGACTACTGTCAATTATGATCAGCTTTGAACTGAGGAAACACAAGACTACTGTCAATTATGATCAGCTTTGAACTGAGGCAACACAAGACTACTGTCAATTATGATCAGCTTTGAACTGAGGAAACACAAGACTACTGTCAGTTATGATCAGCTTTGAACTGAGGCAACACAAGACTACTGTCAGTTATGATCAGCTTTGAACTGAGGCAACACAAGACTACTGTCAGTTATGATCAGCATTGATTCAGTGTTTGGGTGATACTATCATAACATTTCCTGTTGATCTGACCAATCCTGGTTGTTCCTCTAGTATGTTCACAGCCGAAGAGGTGCAGGCCATTCGGAACACGACCTTTCATGATGTCATTACAGCAGTCACCAGTGCAGAGGCTGAGGACATACAGAGGAGAGTCTTCTTCTGGAGGGATGGTAAAGATCATATCCTCCCTAAAGTTATCTTTCTGTGGTTGGCCAATACGTGATATTATTCTCTGCAATTCAAACATTATAAATAGGTAACCTATGATAGTATTCCCAGTAACTCATAAATGTTGACTGTACGTGCTGCAGTTACAGTAACCAGTTTATCTGCCTACGTGTCTCCTCATCTGTTTTTCTCCCTGTCTGTTTCCCTGCCTGTCTTCATGTCTCCCTGTCTCTCTGTCTGTTTCCCTGCCTGTCTCCCTGCCTGTCTTCATGTCTCCCTGTCTCTCTGTCTGTTTCCCTGCCTGTCTCCCTGCCTGTCTTCATGTCTCCCTGTCTCTCTGCCTGCCTGGCTGCCTGACTCCCTGTCTGTCTGGCTGCCTGTCTGTCTGCCTGCCTACCTGTTTCCCTGCCTGTCTCCCTACCTGTCTGTCTGCCTGCCTGCCTGCCTGTCTGTCTGTCTGTCTGTCTGTCTGTCTGTCTGTCTGTCTGTCTGTCTGTCTGTCTGTCTGTCTGTCTCCCTGCCTGTCTTTCTGCCTCCCTCCCTGTCTGTCTGCCTGCCTGCCTATCTGGCTACCTGTCTGTCTGCCTGTCTGTTACAGGTGACCCTTGCCCCCAGCCTTCTCAGGTCACGACCTCTGAGCTCCACCCCTGCACCAATGCCACCAAGCTCAACTACTTTGACGACGGAAGCAAAACTGGCTTTGGCATCTCAGTCGTCTGCCTGTTCCTCTTTCCTGTTGGTCAGTATTTGATATTACCCAATCAGACTCCACATGTGTGATGAGGTGTGAATGACAGAGTCAGGCGCAGGAGGTAAAACACCGAAATCCAGAGTTTATTCAGTGTACATGAATATTGAGCAGCAAGCGTCAAAACGAAACTAGCACAAGGGGAAAATCCACCTTGGCTAAATACAGGGAAAGAGTTGCTCAACCGAGCTACTCACTCTCACAATGAACAATCACTCACAGAGGACAAGGGGGCAGAGGGAACACTTATACACAGACTAATGAGGGAATGAGTACCAGGTGTGTGTGATTGACAAGACAAGACAAGACAAGACAAATGGAGTGATGATAAATGGAGCGGCAGTGGCTAGTAAGCCGGTGACGACGAACGCCGAAACCTGCCCGAGCAAGGAGGAGGGGGCAGCCTTGGCTGAATTCGTGACAACATGCACATTTTACATGAAGTTATTTAGCAGACACTCTTTTATCCAGAGTGACTCACAGTCAGTTAATTCAACTAAATAGGTAAAACAACCACATATATACATTTCTGTATCACACATAACAGAAAATAAATAAAAAACTCATATTGCAAGGAAAATCTACCATTCTACTACAGCCGTGGTGAACTTCCCTGTGGATCTTGATCAGTGGCGTAGCACAGTTTCGTGGGGCCCCCCACAAGGTTTGAGCAAGGGCCCCATTTATTTATTTTTTGTTGCCATGGGGCAGAGAGAAAAATGTGAATTTTTATAGGTAATCTCATGCCATTTTTTTTCTTCACATTTTGCCATGAGGCTGAGAGAACATGTTGCTGTTTTTAGAGCTCAGGGATCCTTTGAAAGTTGGGACAATCTCAAATATTTTTCTTAACATTAACAACATATGAAATATATGTTTTGATAGACCAAAGTATCAGCTATCACACCATGTAAAGGCACGACCTCCTAATGTATTTAATTTTTTCATAAAATACATACTAACTGGATTTATGTCAACTCCGTCAGACACCATAAAAGGCATTTCATTTTTTACAATTATTGTCCAACATAAATAAAGGCCTTGATTGTTTAATTCTAACATTAGATTATTCAAAAATGTAATACAAATCTCCAAACTTCTTTTTGTTTTGTTTTATAGCACTATTACATGCTCCAGGGCTAATTTAGTTAGCATTTTGGCATGTTTTTCTAGATGTAGAACATAAAACAACATTTATAAAGGATAACATTATCCCTTAGGAACAGTGATTACAATGTTTTTTTCAGAAAATGGACAAAAAAAATCGATCTTAAGGGGGTCAGCCATCAGTGACGGAGTTGGCAAGCCACTGGCGAAGTTGACAACAGATACTCAAAACAGACATATTTTTGTCTCAAAAAATAAAAGTACAATACAAATATTTGTAAAATATAGAAAATTATTTATTTGAAAATCACCAATAAAAATCAACATTCTATCATATCTTTCAGCACTCTTGACGTTAAATAAAAATCTGAAGGAGTTGACGTTTTACGGAGTTGACAAAAACTGCATTTTTCTTCTTAATTCAAGTGGTATACACAGTAGCAATTGAGTTTTTCCTCAGTTGCTTTCTGACTCTAAAACCTAATTAAATGTAACATATTTGAACCCAAATTCATATTCTATCTAAATCTATCAGGCAGATGGCGTTGACAGTTTGTGGTTGTGACCAGGGTGATTCCAATATTGTTTAACTCTATCAAAAGTAGAGAACTTTCCAGACCATGAGTGCTCTGGTTGCACTACATGTAATGAGGACATGAAGAAGGGGTCCTTATGGTGTAGCTGACCCTGCTTATTCCTGATTCATTTAGGATTTTAGACAAATCTGACGGAGTAAACCAAATCTCCAGACACATCTTTAAGGAATCAACGTTTTTAGATAAATATTCTTTAAAGTCACAGAGGACTATTGCAAGAAACTACATACGATCATTTTCCAGTTAATATCATTTTTTTTGTTGCCAGTTTACAGTTAATTTCAATGTTAACACTTTTTTGGAAAGTTTGAAATGTGTATCCTTTGCTCCGAACAAGGGCATTTCCAGGCATAGAGCTGACATGGAAATTAATAACATTGAAAGTATTAAAAAAATTCCCAAAACAATTCTTTTTCCCTTATAAAATTATCCTAAATGTAAATGTTAAGACCAAATAATCAGGATCATTGTGATTGCTACAGTATAATTGTTGTATAATTGTTCTGTTGAATGTGTTGTTCCCCTCCCAGTGAGCTTCCTCATGGCTCTGGTCGTGGCCTACTTCAGAAAGTCCAAGTTTAAGAAGTTCCAGAAGAGAGGATCTGACGACACAACAGAGGAACCCGCTGCTGGAATCACAGGTGTGTGTCGGGATGTCAGTGTGATGCGGTAGGACGAAGTCAGGCGCAGGACACAGAGCTCATCGAAAAACGTACTTTACTCGTAGGGAACGTCGAATAACATAACCTCCACGCAGGGAGGAAACAAACCCGCTCACCAGACGACAACCAAACATGAAAAAACACGCACAACATACAGTGGGAGCCAGAGGGTTAAATAGGGCAGTGATCAATGATAATGGGAAACAGGTGTGAACAATCAAGACAAGACAAGACAAGTAGAACACAGAAACATAGATCGGTGGCAGCTAGTACTCCGGTGACGATGAACGCCGAAGCCTGCCCGAGCAAGGAGGAGGAGCAGCCTCGGCTGAATCCGTGACAGTGTGTCAGGTGTCAGGCGGTCTTTGTTATGACAGAATCGTCCCCCTCTGTGTAGGTCGGGTGTGTGTCAGGCGGTCTTTGCTATGACAGAATCGTCCCCCTCTGTGTAGGTCGGGTGTGTGTCAGGTGGTCTTTGTTATGACAGAATCGTCCCCCTCTGTGTAGGTCGGGTGTGTGTCATGTTAGAACGGGTGTGCTTTTCTCTTTTCACACTACTGAGCCGAGCCAAGCTGAGCTGTACTGAGCTGGCCTGGTTACACATCCACACCATGGCTGCTGCTGGAACTATGCTGGGAAGGACAATGTCAACAGAACATATCAGAGCCATCACAATACGGTTTGGATAGGCATGAGAGTGTGAATATGGTAATAGGGTGCACACCTTAACACTGGGAAGGTTCTGATGTCCATCTCTCTCTCTCTCTCACCCCCTTCTCTCTCTCTCACACACCCTTCTCTCTCTCTCTCTCTCTCTTTCTCTCTCTCTCTCTTTCTCTCTCTCTCTCTTTCTCTCTCTCTCCTCTCCTCTCCTCTCCTCTCCTCTCCTCTCCTCTCCTCTCCTCTCCTCTCCTCTCCTCTCCTCTCCTCTCCTCTCCTCTCCTCTCCTCCTCTCTCTCCTCTCCTCTCCTCTCCCTCTCCTCTCCTCTCCTCTCCTCTCCTCTCCTCTCCTCTCCTCTCCTCTCCTCTCCTCTCCTCTCCTCTCTCTCCTCTCCTCTCCTCTCCTCTCCTCTCCTCTCCTCTCCTCTCCTCTCCTCTCCTCTAGCCTGTGAGTGGCAGGGCCCTAAGAAGCCCCTGTGTCCAGTCAGTCTGTTGATCGATGATAGGAGGAGACTCCAGGTGTTTGACCGGTCTGGACCCGCTCTACGGTCACTCAGCCTGGGTACCCAGACCCACCTGGACGTCCTTCTATCCAGTGACCATTACCGCAGGGCTCTGCTGCTGAAAGTACCCAAAGAGTATGACCTGGTGAGTAGATGGGAGAGTGGTGTGTGTGTGTGTGTGTGTGTGTGTTTGCGTGTGTGTGTAAACTCTGCTTGTTGTGGTCTGTCCCCAGGTGCTGTACTTTGAGGACGAGGGCCAGCGTGGAGAGTTTGTCCGGCACCTTCGCTCTGAGGTGACAGACAGCGGACAGGAGCTGGCAGTGAGGGACATGACAGAGAAGGAGCTACTGAGAGAGGCAGTGACCAGAGATCAGAGAGCTCAGATAGTTGAGACCTTCATCAGGACTGCCTTCGCCAAGGTACCGGAATATACTGTGATTTAGGAGACGCTTTACTGTAATATGGTGATTTAGGAGACGCTTTACTGTAATATGGTGATTTAGGAGACGCTTTACTGTAATATGGTGATTTAGGAGACAATTACTGTAATATGGTGATTTAGGAGACGCTTTACTGTAATTTGGTGATTTAGGAGACGCTTTTCTGTAATATGGTGATTTAGGAGAGGCTTTACTGTAATATGGTGATGTAGGAGAGGTTTACGGTAATATGGTGACGACAATACGGTAACATTCATGACCTCAATGAGGGAAAAAAGTATTTGATCCCCTGCTGATTTTGTACGTTTGCCCACTGATAAAGAAATGATCAGTCTATAATTTTAATGGTAGGTTTATTTGAACAGTGAGAGACAGAATAACAACAACAAAATCCAGAAAAACGCATGTCAAAAATGTTATAAATTGATTTGCATTTTAATGAGGGAAATAAGTATTTGACCCCTCTGCAAAACATGACTTAGTACTTGTTGGCAAAACCCTTGTTGGCAATCACAGAGGTCAGACAATTCTTGTAGTTGGCCACCAGGTTTGCACACATCTCAGGAGGGATTTTGTTCCACTCCTCTTTGCAGATCTTCTCCAAGTCATTAAGGTTTCGAGGCTGATGTTTGGCAACTCAAACCTTCAGCTCCCTCCACAGATTTTCTATGGGATTAAGGTCTGGAGACTGGCTAGGCCACTCCAGGACCTTAATGTGCTTCTTCTTGAGCCACTCCTTTGTTGCCTTGGCTGTGTGTTTTGGGTCATTGTCATGCTGGAATACCCATCCATGACCCATTTTCAATGCCCTGGCAGAGGGAAGGACGTTCTCACCCAAGATTTGACGGTACATGGCCCCGTCCATCGTCCCTTTGATGCGGTGAAGTTGTCCTGTCCCCTTAGCAGAAAAATACCCCCATCAATTTATAACATTTTTGACATGCGTTTTTCTGGATTTTGTTGTTGTTATTCTGTCTCTCACTGTTCAAATAAACCTACCATTAAAATTATAGACTGATAATTTCTTTGTCAGTGGGCAAACGTACAAAATCAGCAGGGGATCAAATACTTTTTTCCCTCACTGTATTCTGGATCCACAACCCTGGTGTACAGTGATCTAATCCACTGAGCCATTCAATGTGACCACCACTAACATGATCTAATCCACTGAGCCATTCAATGTGACCACCATTAACATGATCTAACCCACTGAGCCATTCAATGTGACCACCATTAACATGATCTAATCCACTGAGCTATTCAATGTGTCCACCATTATCAATCACAATGACACCATGCTGACATATGCAGAGTTGGGTAGGTTACTTTCTAAATGTAATCCGTTGCAGTTACTAGTTACCTGTCCAAAATTGACATCAGTAACGTTAGGGTTACCCAAATTTAGGACCATAATCTGATTACTTTCAGTTAGCGGTGCATGGTGGTAAAATCACTGAGGAAGCCAGAAAAAAAAGCCATATTCAAATCAAATCAAGTCAAATCAAATGTTAATTGTCACATACACATATTTAGCAGAAGTTATTGCGGGTGTAGCGGAATGCTTGTGTTCCTAGCTCCAACAGTGCAGTAGTATCTAACAATTCACAACAATACACCAATCTAAAAGTAAAATAATGGAATTAAGATATAAATATAAATATTAGGACGAGCGATGTCGGAGTGGCATTGACTAAATACAGTAGAATAGAATACAGTATATACATACGAGATGAGTAAAGTAGTATGTAAACATTATTAAAGTGACTAGTGTGCCATTATTTAAAGTGGCCAGTGATTCCATGTCTATGTATGTAGGGCAGCAGCCTCTAAGGTGCAGGGTTGAGTAGCTGGGTGGTACCTTGAGATAGAAGCTGTTTTTCACCTGGGGGCGGCCTGTCAGGAAGTCCAGGACCCAGTTGCACAGGGCGGGGTTCAGACCAAGGGCTCTGAGCTTAATGACGAGCTTGGAGGGTATTATGGTGTTGAAGGCTGAGCTATAGTCAATGAACAGCATTCTGACGTAGGTATTTCTCTTGTCCAGATGGGAAAGGGCAGTGTGCAGTGCAATGGTGATTGCATCGTCTATGGATCTATTGGGGCGGTGTCGTATCGAGTAAATGCTGGCAATTATTGCTGATGAACAAAGGAGTCCGCTCATACTGAACCTGGATCATAAGATTTATTCATATCACAAGCTTTCAGCATGAGTTACAGACCCGCGGTGTCTGGAGAAGCACCGTCCCAAATTAATCTGAATGCTTCTGCCCGCTCTTTGTCTAGCCCATACTTATAAACAATGGCAATAAATGGGTTGCTCCCTTTTTCGTCCAATCACCTATCCCCCCTGGGGCGTCACCCTACAACTGCTACATTTGAACTAAGATAAACAACATTCCATAATCCTAATACACTACAGCGGTAAGGAAATTGAAGTGGGTCTAGGGTGTCAGGTAAGGTAGAGGTGGTATGATTCTTAACTAGCCTCTCAAAGCACTTCATGATGACAGAAGTGAGTGCTACGGGGCGGTAGTCATTTAGTTCAGTTACCTTTGCTTTCTTGGGTACAGGAACTATGGTGGACATCTTGAAGCAAGTGGGGACAGCAGACTGGGATAGGGAGAGATTGAATATGTCCGTAAACACTTCAGCCAGCTGGTCTGCACATGCTCTGAGGACGCGGCTAGGGATGCCGTCTGGGCCGGCAGCCTTGCGAGGGTTAACATGCTTAAATGTCTTACTCACGTCGGCCATGGAGAACGAGAGCCCACAGTCCTTGGGAGCGGGCCGCGTCGGTGGCACTGTGTTATCCTCAAAGCGGGTGAAGAAGGTGTTTAGCTTGTCTGGGAGCCAGATGTCAGTTTCCGCGACGTGGCTGGTTTTCCCTTTGTAATCCATGATTGTCTGTAGACCCTGCCACATACGTCACGTGTCTGAGCCGTTGAATTGCGACTCCACTTTGTCTCTGTGCTGATGTTTTGCCTGTTTGATTGCCTTTACGGAGGGAATAACTACACTGTTTGTATTCAACCATATTCCCAGTCACCTTGCCATGGTTAAATGCGGTGGTTCACGCTTTCAGTTTTGCGCGAATGCTGCCATCTATCCACAGTTTCTGGTTTGGGTAGGTTGTAATAGTCACCGTGGGAACAACATCCCCTATACACTTCCTGATGAACTCAGTCACCGTGTCCGTGTAAGCGTCAATGTTATTCTCAGAGGCAACCCGGAACATATCCCAGTCCGTGTGATCAAAACAATCTTGAAGCATGGATTCCGATAGGTCAGACCAGCGTTGAATAGACCTTAGCACGGGTACTTCCTGTTTGAGTTTCTGCCTATAGGAAGGGAGGAGCAAAATGGAGTTGTGATCTGATTTGCTGAAGAGAGGGCGGTGGAGGGCCTTGTAGGCGTCTCGAAAAGGCGAGAAGCAATGATCTAGTGTTTTCCCTAACCGAGTACTACAGTCAATGTGTTGATAGAACTTCGGTAGCGTTTTCCTCATATTTGCTTTGTTAAAATCCCCAGCTACAATAAATGCGGCCTCAAGATATGTGGTTTCCAGTTTTCATAAAGTCCAGTGTAGTTCCTTGAGGGCCGTCGTGGTATCGGCTTGAGGGGGAATATACACGGCTGGGACTATAACCGAAGAGAATTCTCTTGGGAGGTAATACTGTCGAAATTTGATTATGAGGTATTCTAGGTCTGGTGAACAAATGGACCTGAGTTTCTGTATGTTATCACAATCACACCATGAGTAGTTAATCATGAAACATACACCACTGCCTTTCTTCTTCCCGGAGAGTTCTTTATTCCTGTCTGTCCGATGTACTGAGAACCCAGCTGGCTGTATGGACGGGGACAGTATATCCGGAGAGAGCCATGATTCCGTGAAACAGAGTATGTTACGGTCCCTGATGTCTCTCTGGAAGGAGATCCTCGCCCTGAGATCGTCTACTTTATTGTTCAGAGACTGAACATTATCGAGTAATATACTCGGAAGTGGTGGATGGTGTGCGCGCCTCCTGAGTCGGACTAGAAGTCCACTCCAAATATCTGCTATCTTGGAGCAGCCTCTGGGATAAGTTCAATTGCCCTGGGGGGTACGAACAAAGGATCCAATTTGGGAAAGTCGTATTCCTGGTCGTAATGCTGGTGAGTTACCGCCGCTCTGCGATCCAAATGTTCTTTCCGGCTGTTTGTAATAACACAAAAAAAACGTTCTGGACTAATAATGTAAGAAATAATACACAAAAAAACAAAATGTGGCAGTGGCAGAATAAATTCAACCACACCTTTGTTTAATCACAAAACCGGATAGCAACCTCTGTCCGGTGAAGTCCACAAAGCATATTGCATGTACAGTAACAGACAGTTACATGACCTACAGCATGGTCAAACAAGGTAAACAGGAGCTGCCTCCACTATTCCAACACCATTTCAACTTCAACATTTCAACATCATCAAATCACCTCTGCTTAGTCTAATACAGTCACAACTAAAAGTTACCAAAAACCATTTAGCCCAATCAACAAGTTAAATATGATGTAGCTTTCCATGGTTCTGTTTTCTGTGTGTGTGTGTGCGTGCAAGTAGAAAACATGTTGACTCACCCTACTTGTAGAGAAACACCAATGCCATCCTCCTCTCTTTCATGTTGACGAAACGGTCTATGACTCTGTCATACAGTACACGCTTTTATTTTGTGTTGTCCTAGGCTACCTGGCTAAGATGTTTGCTCGCTAGCCTAACTTCCATTCATGGGCAACGTTAGCTAGTTAACATTAGCCTTCTACATCTAGCTACATATTGAACTTCCATCCTCTCAGGCCAGGGGCACAACAATGTATGAATGAATGGTTGATTAGAATTTCATTGAGAAAACAGAAAGGTGTCAAATATTTTTTTCCCGCAAACATCCATTCTGAATTTAAAAGTAATCCTAGAAGTAATCATTTAGTTTTTCAAAAGTATCTGTAATCTGATTACAATATTTTTGCTGGTAAAGTAGAGGATTACAGTTACCGTTTTTTTTGGTAATCAGTTACATGTAATCCATTACTCGCCAACCCTGGACATGCTGTATGTCAGGGTTCTTCAATTCCGGTCCTGGAGGGCCGAAACACCTCTGTTTTTCATCCTCTCCTTCTAATCAGGGGCTAATTCAGACCTGGGACACCAGGTGAGTGCAATTAACTACCAGGTAGAAATAAAAGGAGACCGTTTTCATTGACCTGGCCAAGGCTTTCGACTCTGTCAACCACCGCATTCTTATTGGCAGACTAAATAGCCTTGGTTTCTCAAATGACTGCCTCGCCTGGTTCACCAACTACTTCTCAGATAGAGTTCAATGTGTCAAATCGGAGGGCCTGTTGTCTGGACCTATGGCAGTCTCTATGGGGGTGCCACAGGGTTCAATTCTTGGGCCGACTCTTTTCTCTGTGTATATCAATGACGTCGCTCTTGCTGCTGGTGACTCTCAGATCCACCTCTACGCAGACGACACCATTTTGTATACATCTGGCCCTTCATTGGACACTGTGTTAACAAACCTCCAAACGAGCTTCAATGCCATACAACACTCCTTCAGTAGCCTCCAACTGCTCTTAAACACTAGTAAAACTAAATGCATGCTCTTCAACCGAACGCTGCTTGCACCCGCCCACCCGACTAGAATCACTACTCTCGACGGGTCTGACCTAGAGTATGTGGACAACTACAAATATCTAGGTGTCTGGTTAGACTGTAAACTCTCCTTCCAGACTCACATTAAGAATCTCCAATCCAAAGTTAAATCTAGAATCGGTTTCCTATTTCGCAACAAAGCCTCCTTCACTCATGCTGCCAAACATGCCCTCGTAAAACGGACTATCCTACCGATCCTTGACTTCGGCGATGTCATTTACAAAATAGCCTCCAACACTCTACTCAGCAAATTGGATGTAGTCTATCACAGTGCCATCCATTTTGTCTCCAAAGCCCCATATACTACCCACCACTGTGACCTGTACGCTCTTGTTGGCTGGTCCTCACTACATATTCGTCGCCAAACCCACTGGCTCCAGGCCATCTATAAATCACTGCTAGGCAAATCCCCGCCTTATCTTAGCTCATTGGTCACCATAGCAACACCCACCCGTAGTCTGCACTCCAGCAGGTTTATCTCACTGGTCATCCCCAAAGCCAACACCACCTTTGTCCGCCATTCCTTCCAGTTCTCTGCTGCCAATGACTGGAACAAATTGCAAAAATCTCTGAAGCTGGAGACACTTATCTCCCCCACTAACTTTAAGCATCAGTTGTCAGAGCACCTTACCGATCACTGCACCTGTACACAGCCCATCTGAAATTAGCCCAACTACCTCATCCCTATATTGTTATTTATTTTGCTCATTTGTACCCCAGTATCTCTATTTGCACATCATCTCTTGCACATCTATCATTCCAGTGTTAATACTAATTGTAATTATTTTGCACTATAGCCTATTTATTGCCTTACCTCCATAACTTGCTACATTTGCACACACTGTATATATATGTATTTCTGTTGTATTTTTGACTTTGTTTTGTTTTACCCCATATGTAACTCTGTGTTGTTGTTTTTATCGCACTGCTTTGCTTTATCTTGGCCAGGTCGCAGTTGTAAATGAGAACTTGTTCTCAACTGGTTTACCTGGTTAAATAAAGGTGAAAAAAATAAATAAATAAAAAATAAAAACAGAAGTGTTTCGGCCCTCCAGGACCGGAATTGAAGAACCCTGCTGTATGTATTGGCTCAATGGGACAACCCAGTTAAATAAAGGTTCAATAAAAAATATATCCATCTCAGGTCCTGGAGATAGAGAAGTGTGATGCCAGGGACCTGAGTGGTGCATCCTGTAGAAAGACCCGTGAAGCCCTGGAGACTGAGCTGACAGGAACTGAGTTTGCCGACGCCCTGGGACTCAAACCGGACTCTCTCTTTGTTGACTCCATGTTCACGCTTGCCGACAAGGATGGAAACGGATACCTCTCCTTCCAGGAGTTCCTTGATGTCATCGTAATCTTCATGAACGGTGAGTAGGTGTCACGCCCTGACCTATGGAACTCTTGTTTGTTGAGTCAGGGTGTGAATGTCTATGGTAGTTCTATGTTATGTATATCTATGTTTAGGTTCTAGTTGTTCTATATCTATGTTTGGCCGGGTATGATTCCCAATCAGAGGCAGCTGTCGCTCGTTGTCTCTGATTGGGGATCATACTTAGGTAGCCTATTTCCTACGTTGTGTTGTGGGATTTTTGTTCCGTTTAGGCTTGTATGTGTATAGCCTGAGGACTTCACGTTACGTTGTTTCTTGTTTTGTTGTATGTTTATTGAGTTAATAAACATGTACGCTTTTCACGCTGCACCTTGGTCCGACCCGTCTCTCAATGAGCGTGACAGAAGGTTTCCATTTCAATTCAAGTCAATTCAGAAAGTAAACTAAATTCCAATTCCACGTTTTACTAATTAAAAAGCATTGAAGAGAATTGGAATTTCAGTGTACTTCATGAATTGACTGGAATTTAAGTGGAATTGATCCCAACCCTGGAGTTCAGGGTCATGTTTATTAGACAAACAAACAGAAGATAACTGACTGAAACAGGAATTGTCCAATAAGAAACACCAAATTTTGTTCTGAGATTCCACTGTGTGGTTTGTCCAGGTTCCCCCGAGGAAAAGTCTAAACTGATGTTCTCCATGCACGACATCGATGGAGATGGTTTCTTATCGAAAGAGGAGTTTTCCAGGCTGCTCAGGTTAGCACTGTTGTCGATTCTCTTAAAGGTCCCGAACACTCATTCTGATTCCCATGTAAAATAGCCTTTTGAGTGACTAAAATATCACCCATAATATTTGTTTTTGGGGGGAAAGAAATGCTCAAGATTTTAGAAAAGTACTTTTCTCTCATGGCTAACTACCAGGAAGTTTGAAAAGAAAGGGTGAGTGGGCGGTGAGTTTATATTCATGACCTCGCCTTGACTGACAGCTCTTTGAAATGCCTATGTCAAGAAACTTGGGTGCAGTGAGCAGTGTTGCACAATCCAAAATGAGTGAAAAAGATAAGCACCATATTAATGGGTTCCTGGACTAACTCCGACCGTCTTAACTCTGGCCATCTTGTGGTCTGTTCTGCAGGTCGTTCATAGAGATCTCCAGTAGCCTTCTGTCTAAGAGCCAGGCTGAGGAGGCCATCAAGGCCATGCTGAAGGCTGCAGGCTTCAACGACAAGGAACAGATTACCTGGGAGGACTTCCACTTCCTGCTCCGGGACCACGAGAAGGAACTGACCTTCGCTCAGCTCAACATCAAAGGTAACAAAGGCTGTAGAGGGCCGACCAGGGACACAAAATACTCTCAAAGGCTTCTGCAAAGCTTCTTCTTCTTCTTCTTCTTCTTCTTCTTCTTCTTCTTCTTCTTCTTCTTCTTCTTCTTCTAATGTTATGTATCTCTGCAGGGATGGAGAAGGAGGGGGGAAACAGACTGAGTCGACACCAGCATGTTTCTTTCATCACCCCAAACAGGAACAGGTAAGATAATAACATTAGAATAGAGGAAGAGAATAACTAGTAATGAGGATACACCCTTTATGAGAGAGCTGCTGACTAACAAAACATTTATAGTAAAAATGCCCTCTTGATTGTAATCTACTGTATTTCGCTATCTCCTTTCACAAACATCTTAGCAGACGCTCTTATCCAGAGCAACTTACAGGAGCAATTAGGGTTAAGTGCCTTGCTCAAGAGCACATAGACAGATTTTTCACCTAGTCGGCTCGGGGATTAGAACCAGCAACCTTTCGGTTACTGGCACAACGCTCTTAACCACTAAGCTACCTGCCACCCTTGTGGACATGATGATGATGATTTATTTCATGACATGATGATGATGATTGCTTTTTTCCAAGTAACCTGTTATATTACTATTACAACGACTATTACGATTATTAATACAAGTTATTTTAACTACACCACCCTTGTCTGCTGATATGATAAACATCCGTTTTCAAACGCCGGGCTTCATGCCTCATGCTCCTTATTTAAAACGGTAATGTCTTCTCTTCCTTAGCTCACCCTCAGAAGGGGACACGCAGTTCTCCAGCAGCCTTGGGAAAGACGGGCAGGAACTTCGCAGACGACAAGGGAAAAGGTAAGTTCTCTAGGGTTAGGGAATTTCCATTTAAATTCTGGAAATAAAGTGAAATTCTTTCACTGTCCATCGAAAAGCAATGAGGACTGAAATCAAATGGAACTTATCTATCCTGTGGCTTCGTTATATCACTAACACCCAGTAATACCTTTTAAAATATAATTATTGCCCTTAATGATGGCAATCCAGCCTGAACCTCAGCCGGATATTCTGTTTTTACCCACTCTCCATTGATTCATTTAATTGTCCTTGCTAACTCTGACTCATCCATTGTATTTACTGATTGCTGCATTGCTGTAACATAAAGGTTCAAAATGGTCTCAATAGTTCTTTGTTGAAGGACCTTTCTCTTAAACGTGTTCAGCAATAAATGCCATTGAAGTGAATTATGCTGCTGCCTGAACCTTCTTTTTCAGTTTCAGTTGAATAAATTATGTTGGAACAATACAGATTTTCTCAGTCACATGCTCAATCTAAACCACTGCAAATAACTCCCTCCTTCCTCCTCCCATGCAGATCGGGCCTCCAGAGGCCTAAGGTCTACGTGAAGCCTAAGAAGGAGCGTTACAACAGGAACCCCATCCAGCAGAAGATCCAGCACTTCAAACGCTTTGTAGAGAACTACCGTCGCCACATTGTCTGCTTCACTATCGTCTACGGCATCACAGCCGGAGTGGCTCTGGAGAGATGCTACTGTGAGTTCTCTTCTCTTCTCTTGTCTTGTCTTCTCTTCTCTTCTCTTGTCTTCTCTCCTCTTTTCTTGTCTTCTATTGTCTTCTCTTTTCTTGTCTTCTCTTCTCTTGTCTTCTCTTGTCTTGTCTTCTCTTCTCTTCTCTTATCTTCTCTTGTCTTCTCTTGTCTTGTCTTGTCTTGTCTTCTCTTCTCTTGTCTTCTCTCCTCTTTTCTTGTCTTCTCTTGTCTTCTCTTTTCTTGTCTTCTCTTCTCTTGTCTTCTCTTGTCTTATCTTGTCTTCTCTTATCTTGTCTTCTCTTGTCTTCTCTTGTCTTGTCTTCTCTTGTCTTCTCTTGTCTTGTCGTCTCTTCTTTCCTCTTTTCTTGTCTTCTCTTGTCTTGTCTTGTCTTCTATTCTCTTGTCTTCTCTTGTCTTCTCTTGTCTTGTCTTGTCTTCTCTTCTCTTCTCTTCTCTTCTCTTTTCTTGTCTTCTCTTGTCTTTACTTATTTTTATTCTCTTCTCTTGTCTTCTCTTGTCTTCTCATCTTGTATTTTCTTGTCCTCTCTTCTCTTGTCTTTTTTTCTTTCTTTTCTCTTCTGTCTGTTCTTCTGTTCTGAGAGTTAGCTGGCACTTCGTGACAACTGCTGATGTAAAAAGGGCTTTATAAAATACATTTGATTGATTGAATTTGAGCTAGCCTGGCTGGTCCCAGATCTGTTTGTGCTGTCTCGCCAACTCCTATACTTGTTGTCAAGACAGTACAGACAGATCTGAGACCAGGCTTGGGAGTAAGCTGTGCCAAGAAGAAGAAGAAGGCTGGGAGTTACCTGTTTTGTCAATCTCAGTGCCCAGAACCAAATCAGATAAGGCGGTCATGAGCGACGACTGTTTTGTTGACACAACTGCTTAACTTAATGAGATATTAATAATTTAGTTGATTACTCATGCAATTCTAACTCCATTGCCCTACAAAGGCATCTTGTGAATGCTTAGGTACATTTTCCATCACATTACAATAGCTATACTGTATCTGAATATAAAAGCCTTCTGTCAGCCTGGTATATACCCTGAATCCCAAATCAAAAGCCCTGGCCCTAATCCTTCCTGTAGATCTAACAGAATGGGATATGTTTAAGCAATATGGTGATGACTTGAACTTCCCTTCTGTTTGGCTGACTTTTTGCCCATATTGATTACACTTATCCAATCCCTTCAGATCTACAGGAGTGCCTAGGGAATCCAGAGGGGCTGTGGGTCTTATTTGGGATTCAGGTAAAGCCCTGTGGACTAACAGAAACAAACCCCTAGCTGCGTGTTTAGACTATGGTTTGCAGGCATACTCCACGGGCGTGCCGGAGACGTCGGTGGTGGGTATCTTGGTGTCGCGTGGTTCGGCGGCGGCCATCTCCTTCCTGTACCCCTACATGCTACTGACAGTGTGCCGTAACCTCATCACCTTTGGACGAGAGACCTTCCTCAACCAATACATCCCCTTCGACGCCGCCATAGACTTCCACCGCTTCATGGCCATGTCTGCCCTCTTATTTTCAGGTCAGAGGGCGACTCACTTCTCAGAGCATCAACACTAAAGTAGGGGCTGACTGGGTGGAATTGGAGAAAAAAAAGTCAATCACCAATGTAAAATCCTGAAAATATATATATTTTTTTTTCGTCAAAATGATTTCACTTTGGGGAACTGATGATTTCACTTTGGGGAACTCCTACATTTATGAATACTAGCTCTTCACATCACATTGTAGTAACACAATTACAACATGTGTTTCCAGTTCATGTTGTGTTTTGCTCCCGAATTAACCCCTTCTCCTCTCGTCTTTAGTTATCCACTCTCTGGGTCATGTGGTGAACGTCTACGTGTTCTCAGTCAGTGACCTCAGCATCCTGGCCTGTCTGTTCCCCAGGGTCCTAGCTGACAATGGGTAATGGCATTATTCCTGATTCTTCTTGATTCTTCTGAATTTGTGGGGATTCTAATTCATTTTCATACCTCTTTACATACATACTCTTGTATCTGATTTACTATGTGTTGAGTATTTACTGGGTTGACTATTTACTGGGTTGACTATTAACTGGGTTGACTATTAACTGGGTTGACTATTTACTATGTGTTGACTATTTACTATGTGTTGACTATTTACTGGGTTGACTATTTACTGGGTTGACTATTTACTATGTGTTGACTATTTACTGGGTTGACTATTTACTGGGTGGACTATTTACCTTTGTGTTGACTATTTACTATGTGTTGACTATTTACCTTGTGTTGACTATTTACTATGTGTTGACTATTTACTGGGTTGACTATTTACTGGGTTGACTATTTACCTTTGTGTTGACTATTTACTATGTGTTGACTATTTACCTTGTGTTGACTATTTACTATGTGTTGACTATTTACTGGGTTGACTATTTACTGGGTTGATTATTTACTATGTGTTGACTATTACTGTGTTGACTATTTACTATGTGTTGACTATTTACTGTATTTACTATTTACTGTGTTGACTATTTAATATGTGTTGACTGTTTACTGTGTTGACTATTTACTATGTGTTGACTATTTACTGGGTTGACTATTTACCTTGTGTTGACTATTTACTATGTGTTGAGTATTTACTATGTGTTGACTATTACTGTGTTGACTATTTACTATGTGTTGACTATTTACTATGTGTTGACCATTTACTATGTGTTGACTATTTGCAGGTCTGAGATGCCGATGAAATGGTCGTGGTGGTTCTTTCAGACTGTTCCAGGTAGGACAGAATACAAACCATTCCCACCGGTCAAAACTGGGCAAAACTACTTGATGTCATAATTATGTAATTTCAACCAGTTTCTAGTTATAATGACGCCAATTCAACCAGTTTTGCCCGCTGGGTTTGCTTTAGTCCCAAAATATTGTCTCTGAATGATAAAAAGCTACTTTATGTTATTGCTGAATATTACAGTAGCTCAATTCTTGACGTGTCTCTCTCTCTGTTACTCTAACGTGTCTCTCTCTCTCTAACGTTACTCTAATGTGTGTCTCTCTCTCTCTAACGTTACTCTAACGTGTCTCTCTCTCTAACATTACTCTAACGTGTCTCTCTCTCTCTAACGTTACTCTAATGTGTGTCTCTCTCTCTCTAACGTTACTCTAACGTGTCTCTCTCTCTAACATTACTCTAACGTGTCTCTCTCTCTCTAACGTTACTCTAATGTGTGTCTCTCTCTCTCTAACGTTACTCTAACGTGTCTCTCTCTCTAACGTTACTCTAACGTGTCTCTCTCTCTCTCTAACGTTACTCTAACGTGTCTCTCTCTCTAACGTTACTCTAACGTGTCTCTCTCTCTCTAACGTTACTCTAACGTGTCTCTCTCTCTAACATTACTCTAACGTGTCTCTCTCTCTAACGTTACTCTAACGTGTCTCTCTCTCTAACGTTACTCTAATGTGTGTCTCTCTCTCTCTAACGTTACTCTAACGTGTCTCTCTCTCTCTAACGTTACTCTAACGTGTCTCTCTCTCTAACGTTACTCTAACGTGTCTCTCTCTCTAACGTTACTCTAACGTGTCTCTCTCTCTAACGTTACTCTAACGTGTCTCTCTCTCTAACGTTACTCTAACGTGTCTCTCTCTCTCTAACGTTACTCTAACATGTCTCTCTCTCTAACGTTACTCTAACATGTCTCTATCTCTAACATTACTCTAACGTGTCTCTCTCTCTCTAACGTTACTCTAACGTGTCTCTCTCTCTAACGTTACTCTAATGTGTGTCTCTCTCTCTCTCTAACGTTACTCTAATGTGTGTGTCTCTCTCTCTAACGTTACTCTAACGTGTCTCTCTCTCTAACGTTACTCTAACGTGTCTCTCTCTCTAACGTTACTCTAACGTGTCTCTCTCTCTCTAACGTTACTCTAACGTGTGTCTCTCTCTCTCTCTAACGTTACTCTAACGTGTCTCTCTCTCTAACGTTACTCTAATGTGTGTCTCTCTCTCTCTAACGTTACTCTAATGTGTGTCTCTCTCTCTCTAACGTTACTCTAACGTGTCTCTCTCTCTAACGTTACTCTAACGTGTCTCTCTCTCTAACGTTACTCTAACGTGTCTCTCTCTCTAACGTTACTCTAACGTGTCTCTCTCTCTCTAACGTTACTCTAACGTGTCTCTCTCTAACGTTTACTCTAACGTGTCTCTCTCTCTCTAACGTTACTCTAACGTGTCTCTCTCTAACGTTACTCTAACGTGTCTCTCTCTCTAACGTTACTCTAACGTGTCTCTCTCTCTCTAACGTTACTCTAACGTGTCTCTCTCTCTCTAACGTTACTCTAACGTGTCTCTCTCTCTAACGTTACTCTAACGTGTCTCTCTCTCTAACGTTACTCTAACGTGTCTCTCTCTCTCTAACGTTACTCTAACGTGTCTCTCTCTCTCTAACGTTACTCTAACATGTCTCTCTCTCTAACGTTACTCTAACATGTCTCTCTCTCTGTTACTCTAACGTGTGTCTCTCTCTAACGTTACTCTAACGTGTCTCTCTCTCTCTAACGTTACTCTAACGTGTCTCTCTCTCTAACGTTACTCTAACGTGTCTCTCTCTCTCTAACGTTACTCTAACGTGTCTCTCTCTAACGTTACTCTAACGTGTCTCTCTCTCTAACGTTACTCTAACGTGTCTCTCTCTCTCTAACGTTACTCTAACGTGTCTCTCTCTCTCTAACGTTACTCTAACGTGTCTCTCTCTCTAACGTTACTCTAACGTGTCTCTCTCTAACGTTACTCTAACATGTCTCTCTCTCTCTAACGTTACTCTAACGTGTCTCTCTCTCTCTAACGTTACTCTAACGTGTCTCTCTCTCTCTAACGTTACTCTAACGTGTCTCTCTCTCTAACGTTACTCTAACGTGTCTCTCTCTCTCTAACGTTACTCTAACGTGTCTCTCTCTCTAACGTTACTCTAACGTGTCTCTCTCTCTAACGTTACTCTAACGTGTCTCTCTCTCTAACGTTACTCTAACGTGTCTCTCTCTCTCTAACGTTACTCTAACGTGTCTCTCTCTAACGTTACTCTAACGTGTCTCTCTCTCTAACGTTACTCTAACGTGTCTCTCTCTCTCTAACGTTACTCTAACGTGTCTCTCTCTCTCTAACGTTACTCTAACGTGTCTCTCTCTCTAACGTTACTCTAATGTGTGTCTCTCTCTCGCTAACGTTACTCTAATGTGTGTCTCTCTCTCTCTAACGTTACTCTAACGTGTCTCTCTCTCTAACGTTACTCTAACGTGTCTCTCTCTCTAACGTTACTCTAACGTGTCTCTCTCTCTAACGTTACTCTAACGTGTCTCTCTCTCTCTAACGTTACTCTAACGTGTCTCTCTCTCTAACGTTACTCTAACGTGTCTCTAACGTGTCTCTCTCTCTAATGTTACTCTAACATGTCTCTAACTTGTCTCTCTCTCTCTCTAACGTTACTCTAACATGTCTCTAATGTGTCTCTCTCTCTCTAACGTTACTCCAGGAATAACGGGCATCCTGCTTCTCTTCATCTTTGCGTTTATGTACGTCTTCGCCTCGCACTACTTCCGACGAATCAGCTTCCGAGGTTTCTGGCTCACACACTACCTCTATGTGGTCATCTACATTCTGGTGAGCACAGAGATACATTATATTCATATACATATACTGTATACCAGTACAACATAACCAGATGAGTATTACGACAGTAGTTGATAGTAGAGGTTGGGCTGGTTATCCGAAGGGGCTTGCCATATGTGACCCGGAAACCGATAACTGGTCGAGGAGACTGTCAATTTGTTAGTAGGTGAAGGAAGGAGTCTGCTCCCCTCCTCCATTACTTAAAGGAAAATTCCACCTAAAAACTGTATTGGTATTTGTTTCATTAGTCCATTGTTGATATAGTCCCAAAATGTTTTGCATGTCAGCAATCAAGTTTTTAAGCTATATAACTTTCAAGATACAGAAATACAGCCGGTATGATGCATTTTGGTTGGATTTAATGTAAATATTGGCTCCTGTCGGGAGAACATGTAGTCTATTTCCTCTTGGCCCTTTCCTCCCCTGGTTTCTAGTGTATCTAAAACATGAACCTCTTGGCCTTGTCTCCTCCCTTGTCAGACGGTCATCCACGGCAGCTATGCTCTGCTCCAGCAGCCTCGTTTCTACATCTACCTGATCCCCCCGGGACTGCTCTTCCTCCTGGACAAACTCATCAGCCTCAACAGGAAGAAGGTGGAGATCGCCGTGGTCAACGCTACACTGCTGCCCTCAGGTAGGGAGTGGGATAGAGGGAGGGGGAGGGGGAGGGGGAGGGAGGAAGGGTGGATGGGTGGGAGGGGGGCAGGGAGGGAGGAATGGAGGGAGGGAAGAAAGGAGTGAGGAAGGGGGGATGGATGGTAGATTGGATGGATGGATGGATGGATGGATGGATGGATGGATACATGAGGTCCCATTCCAGTCAATGCTCTTTGTGGGTTAGTTCTAGTTCTATCATTGTATTCCCCTCCCCTCTGGCTATTTCCTTGTGCTACTGGTCTCTCTCTCTCTCTCTCTCTCTCACACACACTCTCTCTCTCTCTCTCTCTCTCTCTCTCTCTCTCTCTCTCTCTCTCTCTCTCTCTCTCTCCCCTCTCTTTCTTTCTCTCTCTCTCTCCCCCTCTCTTTCTTTCTCTCTCTCGCTCTCTCTCTCTCTCTCTCTCTCTCTCTCTCTCTCTCTCTCTCTCTCTCTCTCTCTCTCTCTCTCTCTCTCTCTCTCTCCCCCTCTCTTTCTTTCTTTCTCTCTCTCTCTCTCTCTCTCTTGCTCTCTCTCTCGCTCTCTCTCTCAATTCAATTCAATTTAAGGGCTTTATTAGCATGGGAAACGTATGTTAACATTGCCAAAGCAAGTGAAGTAGATAGTAAACAAAAGCGAAATAAACAATAAAAATTAACAGTAAACATTACACTCAGAAGTTCCAAAAGAATAAAGACATTTCAAATGTCATATTTTGTATATATATACAGTGTTGTAAGAATGTGCAAATAGTTAAAGTACAAATGAGAAAATAAATAAACGTCTCATCCCCCTGGTTTCTAGTGTATCTAAAACATGATCCTCTTGGCCATGTCTCGTCCCCTGGTTTCTAGTGTATCTAAAACATGATCCTCTTGGCCATGTCTCGTCCCCTGGTTTCTAGTGTATCTAAAACATGATCCTCTTGGCCATGTCTCGTCCCCTGGTTTCTAGTGTATCTAAAACATGATCCTCTTGGCCATGTCTCGTCCCCTGGTTTCTAGTGTATCTCTCTCTCTCCCCCCCACCCCCCAGGAGTGACCAACCTGGAGTTCAAGCGTCCCCAGGGCTTTGTGTACCGCTCAGGCCAGTGGGTGAGGGTGGCGTGTCTGGCGCTTGGCACAGACGAGTATCACCCATTCACCCTGACGTCTGCTCCACATGAGGAGACCCTCAGCCTTCACATCCGCGCCATAGGCCCCTGGACCAGCCACCTCCGAGAGGCATACACCCCCGACAACCTGGAGCAACTGGGAACATATCCAAAGGCATGGAGGGAGGGATGGAGGGAGGGAGGGAGGGAGGGAGTGTGTGTGTAGGGTGGGGGGGGGGGTCTGTGTGTGTGTGTATTCGTGTCTGCTGCAAGTGTGTCTGTGTGCATGGATGTGGTTGGTTGGTTGGATGGTTGATTAAATCTTGCTGTCTTGCAATGCTTAACTCTATCACATATTTGTACTCCCATTCCACAGCTGTACCTGGACGGGCCGTTTGGGGAGGGCCACCAGGAGTGGACAAACTTTGAGGTGTCAGTCCTGGTGGGAGGAGGGATTGGAGTCACACCCTTCGCTTCCATCCTCAAGGACCTGGTGTTCAAGTCCTCAGTCAAGTTCAAGATACAGTGTAAAAAAGTAAGTAAGATATCCACCTGAGCATGTCAGGAACCACACTTCTTCTTCTTCTTCTTCTTCTTCTTCTTCTTCTTCTTCTTCTTCTTGTGATCCACCACAGTATTTATTCTGTCCCATATCAGAGTAGAAGTAAATATGCCTCCTGCCTGTATGTCCTTAACCAATCTGAATCCATATGCCTAACCTTTGGCTTTGCCGGGGGAATATCCTGTCTGTCTGTAGGTGTACTTTATCTGGGTGACGCGTACGCAGCGTCAGTTTGAGTGGGTGTCTGACATCATCCGTGAGGTGGAGGAGCAGGACTCTCTGGACCTGGTCTCTGTCCACATCTACATCACTCAGCTGGCAGAGAAGTTTGACCTGCGCACCACCATGCTGGTGAGAGCAACCAACAAACGGTTTCCTGGACAAAGATTAAGCCTAGTCCTGGACTGAAAAACATTCTCCAGAACTAGGCTTAATCTGGGTCTGGAAAACTGGCCCTAAAAGTGCATAACATGTCACAGGATAAGAGTACAACAGTTTAGATATATTGTGGTTTAGTTGTAGCTAGTATGGTGCACCGGGAGGGCAGAGTTTGCACTTTAGGACTTCAGGACTTCAGGACTTTAAGACGTTAAGACGTTAAGACGTTAAGACTTTAGGACGTTAAGACTTTAAGACTTTAAGACTTTAAGACGTTAGGACTTTAAGACTTTAGGACTTTAGGACATTAAGACCTTAAGACTTTAGGACTTTAAGGCTTTAAGGCTTTGGGACTTTGGGACTACAGGACTCTAAGACTTTAGGACTTTAGGACTTTAGGACTTTGGGACTTTGGGACTTTAAGACTTTAAGACTTTAAGACTTTAGAGCTTTAGAACTTTAGAACTTTAGAACTTTGGGACTTTAGGACTTCTGGACTTTAATATTTTATAACGTTAAGACTTTAAGACTTTAGGACTTTGGGATTTTGGGACTTTAGGACTTTAGGACTTTAAGACTTTAAGACGTTAGGACTTTAAGACTTTAGGACATTAAGACCTTAAGACTTTAGGACTTTGGGACATTAGGACTTTAGGACTTTAATACTTTAGAACTTTAGGACTTTAAGACTTTAGGGCTTTAGAACTTTAAGACTTTAAGACATTAGGACTTTAGGACTTTAGGACATTAAGACCTTAAGACTATAGGACTTTAAGGCTTTAGGACTTTAGGACTTTAGGACTTAAGGACTTTAAGACCTTAAAACTTTAAGACTTTAGAGCTTTAGGACTTTGGGACTTTGGGACTTTGGGACTTTAGGACTTTAGGACTTTAAGACGTTAGGATTTTAAGACTTTAGGACATTAAGACCTTAAGACTTTAGGACTTTAAGGCTTTGGGACTTTGGGACTTCAGGACTTTAGAACTTCAAGAGTTTAGGACTTTAAGACTTTAGGACTTTAGGAATTTAGGACTTTAGAACTTTGGGACTTTAATATTTTAGAACTTTAAGACTTTAAGACTTTAAGACTTTAGGACTTTGGGACTTTAGGACTTTAGGACTTTAAGATTTTAGGACTGTACATTTAACAACAGTAAATGTAGTATGTGGTACTAAAGTGGGATGTCCTGATGTGTCTGGTCAGTACGTGTGTGAGCGTCACTTCCAGAAGGTGTGGAATCGGAGCCTGTTCACCGGCCTGCGTTCTGTGACCCACTTCGGTCGTCCACCATTTGTCTCCTTCTTCAGCTCTCTGCAGGAGGTGCACCCTGAGGTTAGTTACTGCTACACAAAACTGTGTCCTTCGTCTCCTTCAGCTCTGAGGTCAGTTACATAGACACATCCATCAGCGCCATGCTGCGTAAAACCTGATGCCAGACCTGTTTGTGCTGTTTAGACTATTATGTCGCTATAATCCGTTATCATACTATCATACTATCATTATTTTCATTATTACTCGTCCATAGGAGTTGGCGCTACAGCACAAACATCTCTGGAAGAAGACTATGCTACATACAGTGCATTCGGAAAGTATTCAGACCCCTTGACTTTTTCCACATTTTTGGTACGTTACAGCCTTATTCTAAAATGGATTAAATAGTTCCCCCCCCCCCCCTCATCAATCTACACACAATACCCCATAATGACAAAGCAAAAACCGCGATTTTAGAAATGTTTGCAAATGTATTAAAAATAAAAAACTGAAATATCACATTTACATAAGTATTCAGACCCTTTACTCAGTACTTTGTTGAAGCACCTTTGGCAGCGATTACAGCCTCAAGTCTTCTTGGGTATGACGCTACAAGCTTGGCACACCTGTATTTGGAGAGTTTCTCCCATTCTTCTCTGCAGATCCTCTCAAGCTCTGTCAGGTTGGATGGGGAGCGTTGCTGCACAGCTATTTTCAGGTCTCTCCAGAGATGTTCGATCGGGTTCAAGTCCAGGCTCTGGCTGGGCCACTCAAGGACATTCAGAGACTTGTCCCGAAGCCACCCCTGCGTTGTCTTGGCTGTTTGCTTAGGGTTGTTGTCCTGTTGGAAGGTGAACCTTCGCCCCAGTCTGAGGTCCTGAGTGCTCTGGAGCAGGATCTCACTGTACTTTGCTCCGTTCATCTTTCCCTCGATCCTGACTAGTCTCCCAGTCCCTGCCGCTGAAAAACATTCCCACAGCATGATGCTGCCACCCCATGCTTCACCGTAGGGATGATGCCAGGTTTCCTCCAGACGTAACGCTTGGGATTCAGGCCAAAGTGTTCAATCTTGGTTTCATCAGACCAGAGAATCTTGTTTCTCATGGTCTGAGAGTCCTTTAGGTGCCTTTTGGCAAACTCCAAGTGGGCTGTCATGTGCCTTTTACTGAGGAGTGGCTTCCCTCTGGCCACTCCACCATAAAGGCCTGATTGGTGGAGTGCTGCAGAGATGGTTGTCCATCTGGAATGTTCTCCCATCTCCACAGAGGAACTCTGGAGCTCTGTCAGAGTGACCATCGGGTTCTTGGTCACCTCCCTGACCAAGGCCCTTCTCCCCCAATTGCTCAGTTTGGCCGGACGGCCAGATCTAGGAAGAGTCTTGGTGGTTCCATTACATTACATTTTAGTCATTTAGCAGACGCTCTTATCCAGAGCGACTTACAGTTAGTGCATACAATGTTTTTTTGTATGTTTTTTATTTTATTATTTTTTTAACATTATTTTTATACTGGCCCCCCGTGGGAATCGAACCCACAACCCTGGCGTTGCAAACGCCATGCTACATCCCTGCCGGCCATTCCCTCCCCTACCCTACCCTGGACGACGCTGGGCCAATTGTGCGCCGCCCCATGGAGGCCACTGTTCTTAGGAACCTTCAATGCTGCAGAAATGTTTTGGTACCCTTCACCAGACCTGTGCCTCGACATAATCCTGTCTTGAAGCTCTACGGACAATTCCTTCTAACCTCATTGCTTGGTTTTTGCTCTGACATGCACTGTCAACTGTGGGACCTTTTATAGAAGTGTGTGCCTTTCCAAATCATGTCCAATTAATTTAATTTACCACGGTGGACTCCAAAGAAGTTGTAGAAACATCTAAAGGATTATCAATGGAAACAGGATGCACCTTAGCTCAATTTCAAGTCTCATAGCAAAGGGTCTGAATACTTATGTAAATAAGCTATTTTTGTTTTTTATTTTTTATACATTTGCAAACAAATCTTAAAACCTGTTTAAAGCTTTGTCATTATGGGGTATTGTGCGTAGATTGATGAGTAAAATAAATAATTGTATCCTTTTAGAATAAGGCTGTAACGTAACAAAATGTGGAAAAACTGAAGGGGTCTGAATATTTTCCAAATGCACTGTATGCTGTGCTGCTCCCTTCCACAGTATTCAGCATCACTTCCTTGTTCTGTGTCCCCTCCTCCTCTGTGCTGATCCCTTCCACAGTATTCAGAATCACTTCCTTGTTCTGTGTCCCCTCCTCCTCTGTGCTGCTCCCTTCCACAGTATTCAGGATCACTTCCTTGTACTGTGTCCCTTCCCCCTCTGTGCTGCTCCCTTCCACAGTATTCAGGATCACTTCCTTGTACTGTGTCCCCTCCCCCTCTCCATCAGCTTCAGTAGCAATCTACCATGATAAACAAATACTCACACACTGGAACCGATCTATTACTGTCAATCAATCAGAACAAACTGATCTACACAATTACTGTTTGTTTTTCTCTCTCTCTCTCTCTCTCTCTCTCTCTCTCTCTCTCTCTCTCTCTCTCTCTCTCTCTCTCTCTCTCTCTCTCTCTCTCTCTCTCTCTCTCTCTCTCTCTCTCTCTCTCTCTCTCTCTCTCTCTCTCTCTCTCTCTCTCTCTCTCTCTCTCTCTCTCTCTCTCTCTCTCCAGGTGGGTAAGATTGGTGTGTTCAGCTGTGGTCCTCCTGGTCTCACTAAGAACGTAGAGAAGGCCTGCCAACAGATGAACAAGAGAGACCGGACCCATTTCATACATCACTATGAGAACTTCTAACAGCAGGACTGGGGAATACCATACACCACTTACTACTGTGCCGAATAACAATGAAGAAAGAACAGCTTATGAGTTATTCAGACTAGATTTACGACTAACTAATTCTTTAACGTAAAAATCAAATACTGTATACTGCTTTTTTTTCGTAATACTGCACATCATCTGGAATTTTGTTCCCCCGAAACTAAAATTAATTAAATACAAATCTTACTCTTTAAAAGAAGTAGAATAGTTTGTATGATTTTTGTATGCTGATTAATACCTAAAGGCACCTGAGCAATGGAGCAGCTGCAAAATGGAGGCGCAAACGTATGTTTTTTGCACAACCACTTTTTTTAACAGAATATTATCATGATCCATTGGGTCATTTGTCATTTTCAATGATTAGTAATGTTTTGAGCTAGTCTGTATTAAAACAGATGTGTCCATTTTTATATATGATACAATAATTAACAGATTGCATTTTGCACCCCCTCACCCCATCGCCTCAAGATGAATGGTTTAGACCACTTGAAAATGTTGCTTGCTCCTGCTGGCACTGTTTTAGTTCAGCGCCGTTAGAAAGCACTAGTTGCACCAGTGGTGTATAAAATGAAAAGGCACCTGCAAAAATAAAATAAAATTGTTTGTCCTATTTTGTTGTGCATTTGTATCATTGCTTCGTGTCCGACGGTGTCGGTCGAACGGTGTTGTCACATATCATTTGAGCAGCGTGCACAACGAGCATATTCATGGTATCATTTCACTGTCAGAACCATGATGAGCACGGCCCAGGCATGTCTTGGCTTTGTTGTATCGCTGACCTCTGACCTCTGACCTCTGACCTCTGACCTTTGACCTCTGACCGCTGACCCAGAAGGTTGCACCTTTGCAGAAAACTGTATGTCTGGTAGCTCTTCAGGCTGTCCAATGAGAAGCTACTGAGAAATAATCAGTAGTCCTAATATTACATGATTAAATCTGTGATTTTTTCCCCTCCCCCTCTCCAAGCTGTTTAAAATCATTTTAGACCATTATGCATTTTGACATCCCAACATCAATCGGTTAAATCACATCGTTAAAAATGTTTTCATTCAGTTACAAAAGTGACAGTGCTAGCTGAGCGCACCGTGGTTACAATGTAGCCAAGCCGTGTATGTAAAATGGACAAAACAAGCAATTTCGACACTTTTTGCATCAAATATGTACGCTGCTGAGACAAGTTAATAAAAATAAAAATCATTGTGACAGCGCTTCAAACAAAGGCGGGTCATTCCACCAAACCAGTACGATTTGGACTTTGACATTTTATTTTTATTTTACCAAAATACATATTTTTTTCTGAACACCCCACTGCAAGTACATACACTGAGTGTACAACACATTAAGAACACCTACTCTTTCCATGACATAGACTGACCAGGTGAATCCAGGTGAAGGTTATGATCCCTTATTGAAGTCACCTGTTAAATCCACTTCAATCAGTGTACATGAAGGGGAGGAGACGGGTTAAAGAAGGATTTTTAAGCCTTGAGAGAATTGAGACAATGGTCCACACCCCAAAGGACATCCAGCCAACATTTGTATTTGTATTTGTATTGATTAGGGATCCCCATTGGCTGTTGCCTAGGCAGCAGCTACCCTTCCTGAGGTAAAACAAAACAAAAGATAAAACACTACATCATATAACATTATTACACCACTACATATCTACAATACAAAATGTACAATACCACCATATAACAATATTACAATGTACGTGTGTGTAGAGTGCATGTGCTAACACTTGTGTTCGTATGAATGTGTCTGTACCTTTGTGTGTGTGTCTCTTCACAGTCTCCGCTGTTTCATAAGGTGTATTTTTATCTGTTTTTTAAAAATCTGATTCTACTACTTGCATCAGTTACCTGATGTGGAATAGAGTTCCATGTAGTCATGGCTCTATGTAGTACTGTGCACCTCCCATAGTCTGTTCTGGACTTGGGGACTGTGAAGAGACCTCTGGTGGCATGTCGTGTGGGGTATGCATGGGTGTCCGAGCTGTGTGCCAGTAGTTCAAACAGACAGCTCGGTGCATTCAACATGTCAATACCTCTCACAAATACAAGTAGTGATGAAGTCAATCTCTCCTCCACTTTGAGCCAGGAGAGATTGACAAGCATATTATTAATGTTAGCTCTCCGTGTACAGTTAAGGGCCAGCAGTGCTGCCCTGTTCTGAGCCAATTGCAATTTTCCTAAGTCCCTCTTTGTGGCACCTGACCACACGACTGAACAGTAGTCCAGGTGTGACAAAACTAGGGCCTGTAGGACCTGCCTTGTTGATAGTGTTGTTAAGAAGGTAGAGCAGCGCTTTATTATGGACAGACTTCTCCCCATCCTAGCTACTGTTGTATCAACATGTTTTGACCATGACAGTTTACAATCCAGGGTTACTCCATGCAATTTAGTCTCCTCAACTTGCTCAATTTCCACATTATTCATTACAAGATTTGAGTTGAGGTTTAGGGTTTAGTGAATGATTAGTCCCAAATGCAATGCTTTTATTTTTTGAAATATTTAGGATTAACTTATGCCTTGCCACCCATTTTGAAACTAACTGCAGCTCTTTGTTAAGTGTTGCTGTCATTTCAGTCGCTGTGGTAACTGACGTGTATAGTGTTGAGTAATCCGCATACATAGACACACAGGCTTTACTCAGAGCCAGTGACATGTCATTAGTAGAGATTGAAAAAAGTAAGGGGCATAGACGGCTGGCCTGGGGAATTCCTGATTCTACCTGGATTATGTTTGAGAGGCTTCCATTAAAGAACACCCTCTGTGTTCTGTTAGACAGGTAACTCTTTATCCACAATATATCAGGGGGTATAAAGCCATAACACATACGTCTTTCCAGCAACAGACTATGATCGATAATGTCAAACGCCACACTGAAGTCTAACAAAACAGCTCCCACAATATTTTCATCAATTTCTCTCAGCCAGACATCGGTCATTTGTGTAAATGCTGTGCTTGTTGAATGTCCTTCGCTATAAGCGTGCTGAAAGTCTGTTGTCAATTTGTTTACAGTAAAATAGCATTGTATCTGGTCAAACACAATTTTTTCCAAAAGTTTACTAAGGTTTGGTAACAGGCTTATTGGTGGGCTTTACTATTCTTGGGTAGCGGAATGACCTTTGCTTCCTTCCAGGCCTGAGGGCACACACTTTCTAGTAGGCTTAAATTGAAGAGATGGCAAATAGGAGTGGCAATATCGTCCACTATTATCCTCAGTAATTTTCCAAGTTGTCAGACCCCGGTGGCTTGTCATTGTTGATAGACAACAATAATTGTTTCACCTCTTCCACACTCACTTTACGGAATTCAAAATGACAATGCTTGTCTTTCATAATTTGGTCAGTTATACTTGGATGTGTAGTGTCGGCGTTTGTTGCTGGCATGTCATGCCTAAGTTTGCTAATCTTAACAATAAAAAAATCATTAAAGTAGTTGGCAATATCAGTTGGTTTTGTGATGAATGAGCCATCTGATTCAAAATCTAATTTAAGGTGCTCCAAAGCTTTTAACTATCACTCATTCTGTCATTTATCTTTGTTTCATAGTCCAGTTTCTTCTTCCTTTTATTCAGTTTAGTCACATGATTTCTCAATTTGCAGTACGTTTGCCAATCGGTTGTACAGCCAGACCTATTTGCCATTTATTTAGCCTCATCCCTCTCAACCGTACCATTTCTCAATTCCTCATCAATCCACGGGGATTTAACAGTTTTTACAGTCATTTTCTTATTGGGTGCATGCTTATTAGTAACTGGAATAAGCAATTTCATAAATGTGTCAAGTGCAGCGTCTGGTTGCTCCTCATTACACAACACAGACCAGCAAATATTCTTTACATCAACAACATAGGAATCACTACAAAACTTATTGTATGACCTCTTATACACTATATTAGGCCCAGCCTTTGAAACTTTGGTTTTCCTAGATATGGCTACTATATTGTGATCACCACATCCGATGGATTTGGATACTGCTTTAAAGCACATTTCTGCAGCATTAGTAAAGATGTGATCAATACATGTTGATGATTTTCATTCCTGTGCTGTTTGTTACTAACCTGGTAGGTTGACTGATAACCTGAACCAGGTTGCAGTTTGAAGCTTTTTCTTGAGTGGGCAGCTTGATGAAAGCCAGTCAATATTTAAATCACCCAGAAAATATACCTCTCTGTTGATATCCAACATTTCACGCATATTATCCAACATTTCACACATATTATCCAACATTTCACGCATATTATACAACATTTCACGCATATTATACAACATTTCACGCATATTATCCAATATTTCACGCATATTATCCAATATTTCACGCATATTATCCAACATTTCACGCATATTATCCAACATTTCACGCATATTATCCAAAATTTCACGCATATTATCCAACATTTCACGCATATTATCCAACATTTCACACATATTATCCAACATTTCACGCATATTATCCAACATTTCACGCATATTATCCAACATTTCACACATATTATCCAACATTTCACGCATATTATCCAACATTTCACGCATATTATCCAACATTTCACGCATATTATCCAACATTTCACGCATATTATCCAACATTTCACACATATTATCCAACATTTCACGCATATTATCCAACATTTCACGCATACTGTATGAAGAAAATAGTAAAAAAAGAAAGAAAAACCCTTGTATGAGTAGGTGTGTCCAAACATTTGACTGGTTCTGTATGTTAATATGGGCTATTTTTAGCACTTTTCTGGGATGCTTGATTGTTTTTATTGCTTTACTGGGAAGCTTTATCAGAAGTAGACACGCTCAATTGATTTATATTTTGAGCTGATAGTGCAGGGTGAGCTGCACACAGTGGACTTCCTACTAAGGGGATACCGCCTCAGTGCTATCAGTATAACTCTGATTCATAAGCACATGATTACTGCATACCATAGCTGTAAGATCAGCAGAGGCATTCAGGGCAATTAGGGGGACATAAATTAGGTTACTTACATTGTGTCTGCCAACGCCCCTGGGATAATGTACATTTACTGCAGCATTATGACACCTCAGTGACACAATGGTAGGGATTAACTGAGCTGGGCTTGGGTCATTGATATTATAACTCAGGCCAGTAAAACACGTTTCGTCAACAACACACTCAGTGGCGAACTGGGCGAGCCAAGTATTGAGCCAAGATAAGCTTCATGTGTAACTCTGTCTTAAATGGTGAGGCAACTTGACAACTGTGGGAAACATTGGAGTCAACATGGGCCAGCATCCCTGTTGAACGCTTTCGACACCTTGTAGAGTCCATGCCCTGATGAGTTGAGGCTGTTCTGAGGGCAAAAGGGGGTGCAACTTAATATTAGGAAGGTGTTCGTAATGTTTTGTAAACTCAGGGTATTTAACCTCCAAGAAAACGTATTTTACCATCAAAGCCCTATTACTATCGGCTGTTTTCTTTTGATTGGACACCATTTGTCTTCAACACTATGACACTATTGTACTTACTAATATAATAGTATTATTATTATTATTATAATACTATTGTATTATACTTGGACACAATGGAAGTTGTCCTAATGTGATTATAAAATACACTATTAATCATATGTCCCTCAAACTAATTCAATAATTGCAAATATAAAAATGTATATGAAAACTCACAAAGCCTGAACGTGTCAGCGGCCTCATAATGTAAAAAAAAATCAAAAGTATGGTTTCGCTAAATTCAATATTTCTCATGACTGCTCTAAACATTTCAGACTGACCTTTCCAACATTTTATCACAAATTTGTCATGCCACAGGGCTGAGGCTAGAGTAACGGGGTTGAAGATGGTGACGGGGTTGAAGAGACAAATACGGTAAATATATAATATATAAATAAATTGGTTTTGTTTACTCTCAAATTCACTCCAAGATTTTCTATAAACATTGTATTTCATAGATATAACCATGTAATGAGGACAACAGATATACATTTGAATTCAACTTTATTAACCCAACTGCAGTAAAATACTAAACAAACAAAAACAAAGCAGACATTAATAACATTGAAGAGATCTGGGCCTACCTGTTGAGATCTGGGCCTACCTGTTGAGACCTGGGCCTACCTGTTGAGATCTGGGCCTACCTGTTGAGATCTGGGCCTGCCTGTTGAGATCTGGGCCTGCCTGTTGAGATCTGGGCCTGCCTGTTGAGATCTGGGCCTGCCTGTTGAGATCTGGGCCTGCCTGTTGAGATCTGGGCCTACCTGTTGAGACCTGGGCCTGCCTGTTGAGACCTGGGCCTGCATGTTGAGATCTGGGCCTACCTGTTGAGATCTGGGCCTGCCTGTTGAGATCTGGGCCTGCCTGTTGAGATCTGGGCCTGCCTGTTGAGATCTGGGCCTACCTGTTGAGATCTGGGCCTACCTGTTGAAACATCACAGGCTGAGTTCCCACTTGGTACACTTCCTATTGGCAGGCTGAGGCTTTGGGGTATGTTTTGTGTGTGTGTGTGTGTGTGTGTGTGTGTGTGTGTGTGTGTGTGTGTGTGTGTGTGTGTGTGTGTGTGTGTGTGTGTAGGCAGTACCCAAGCAGCCCTGGACTTTCCCCACTGGATTTCAGTTCACTGGCTGAATGTGGCGCAGCAGTCCGCTCCTTCTTGCTAAAACTGAAATGCTGTGTGTTGAAGCACTTGCAGTCGAGTTACTTCTGTGTTGAGCAGATTGCCAAGAAAAGAATGCTTTCTCCAGAGACATCACTCCAATGTAGACTACTGAATGTATTCTTTACATGGAAAACATTACAGTCAACACGCGCATGTGGTTATAGGAATGAAGATAAACAATAAGAATTAATTTGAATAATTGTATGACTTCACAAACAAAGTGAAACTATACCCTGTCACAGTCTCACAACCCTGTTATGATCAAACAAGTAATGGGGTTGAGTGTGACGGGGGGTTGAGTTTTTTAGGCTCAAAATGGCCACTGCGCCTCATATAGTGAGGCCAGATCACATGATGAAATTAAGACATTTGATATATTCTTGCAATAAAAAATATGGTTTTGATAAGTAATACTTTTCTATCTTTATTTCATGTAACAGAGTTGAGTTGTTGAGCTTCACCACCCCAATCTAACAATAAAAATAAATGAAATATAGATCTAATAAATGTAATAACCTGCCTGTCTTTGCACCATGTTGTTCAGAAGACTAGTATGATGTCATTTCCAGTTGACAATTTTTATGAGGGGAGATTGGTTGGAGGATTATTTTATACTATTCCAGATGTTTTTTATGTCTGCTCTGGTTCTCCATCTGGTCCACCTTGTTTTTGGCATTGTCCTTCTGCAGCGGTTTGATCACCTGGTCATGTAGGGTGACGGTATCTTCAACGGTGCTGTCACGATCGTCTAACATAGAGGACCAATGCGCAGCGTTGAAGGTGAACATATTTTATTACTCTAAATGATCACACGATCAAAAACACAAACGAAAACGTGACGTCTACGGTTTCACACAAACCGAAATGAACAAGAAACCACAAACACAACGTGAAAGACAGATAGTTAAATATGGCTCCCAATCAGAGACAACGAGCCAACAGCTGACACTCGTTACCTCTGATTGGGAGTCACTCAAACAAAGAAATACAATAACCTAGAACCCACAACAAAACATAGAAACTAACACCCTGGCTCAACATACGAGAGTCCCCGAGCCAGGGCGTGACAGTACCCCCCCCTAAAGGCGCGGACTCCGACCGCGCCAACGAAACACAACAGGGGAGGGACCGGGTGGGCACTCCGCCTAGGCGGCGGATCCGGCTCCAGTGGAACAGGCACGTGCCATGCCGGACCGACGACGCACACCACTGGCTTGGTGTGGGGAACAGGCACGGGCCGTGCTGCACTGACGACGCACACCACTGGCTTGGTGTGGGGAGCAGGAGCGGGCCGGACAGGGCTGACGAACCGCCCCACAGACTTGGTGCTGGGAGCAGGAATGGACCGGACCGGGCTGGCGACGCGCACCACAGACCTGGTGCGGAGAGCAGGAACGGGCAGAGCCGGGCTGACGCCGAGACGCACCACAGACTTTACGCGGGGAGCAGGAATGGGCCGGACCCGGGCTGGCGACGCGCACCACAGACCTGGTGCGGAGAGCAGGAACGGGCAGAGCCGGGCTGACGAGACGCACCACAGGCTTGATGCGGGGAGCAGGAATGGGCCGGACTGGGCTGGCGGCCGCACCACAGACCTGGTGCGGGGAGCAGGAACGGCAGAGCCGGGCTGACGAGACGCACCACAGACTTGATGCGGGGGAGCAGGAATGGGCCGGACTGGGCTGGCGACGCGCACCGCAGGTTCGGTGCGGGGAGCAGGAATAGACCCGGACCGTACTGGGGACACACACCACTGGCTCTACACCGGGATCTGGAACGGGCCGGACCGGACTGGCAACACACGCCAGTACCTCCCGCCGTGCCTCCACACCCTCCATCCCCTCTTCTACCAGTGGCCCCCGTAACCCGGCGGCCTTCTCCGGCAACCCACTGGACCGCTCTATCGCGGCCTCCTGCTGGTCCGCCGTCGTGAGCCCCCCTAAAAATTTTCGGGGCGTCTCTCCTACCCGTGGACCACGTCTCCATATCCTCGCCAGCTTCTCGCCCTTCTGCCATAATGTCAAGCCCTTGTCTTCCTCCCTCGGCTTGACCCAGTCCAGGAGGCGAAGGAGATCTGTGAGGGATCTCCCTGGCGATGGCTCCTGAACACGCTGCTTGGTCCCATCTTGGTGGTTTCTTCTGTCACGATCGTCTAACATAGAGGACCAATGCGCAGCGTTGAAGGTGAACATATTTTATTACTCTAAATGATCACACGATCAAAAACACAAACGAAACGTGACGTCTACGGTTTCCACACAAACCGAAATGAACAAGAAACCACAAACACAACGTGAAAGACAGATAGTTAAATATGGCTCCCAATCAGAGACAACGAGCCAACAGCTGACACTCGTTACCTCTGATTGGGAGTCACTCAAACAAAGAAATACAATAACCTAGAACCCACAACAAAACATAGAAACTAACACCCTGGCTCAACATACGAGAGTCCCCCGAGCCAGGGCGTGACAGGTGCTGATGCGCAACTCAGCCTTAGTCGTTCTCAAAAGGAGATCATTCAGGAAGGATTTCAGGTCGTCAATTGATGAATGAAGTTCAGCCGATTTCTTGTCAATTTTCAGTGAAAGACATTTGTTACCATCTTGAATCTCCCAGAGGAGAGTAGCAAGCATGCTGGAAGACTCGGAAGTGGCTGCTGAGAAGAAGTGTTGTCAGTGTTATCAGAGCTAATGCTAATCTTGCTAGCTGTGTCGACATCGTTCACAAAGTTTCAACAAAGTTTCGGTCGTCCATGGCTCTTTGAGAAGGTAAGTACTTAACAGTCTATCAAACGATGTTAGAATCTCTCTCTCTCTCTCTCTCTCTCTCTCTCTCTCTCTCTCTCTCTCTCTCTCTCTCTCTCTCTCCCTCTCTCTCTCTCTCTCTCTCTCTCTTGCTTCTCCTTCATTTTTGAAGAAATTAATTTGTTCAAAACTGTTTAACTATTGTCTTTCTCTCTCTTTCAGTCAACTACTCACCACATTTTATGCACTGCAGTGCAGTTCTAGCTAGCTGAAGCTTATACTTTCAGTACTAGATTCATTCTCTATTCTCAATTATTATTATTATTATTCTCTGATCCTTTGATTGGGTGGACAATATGTCAGTTCATGCTGCAAGAGCTCTGATAGGTTGGAGGACGTCCTCCGGAAGTTGTCATAATTACTGTGTAAGTCTATGGAAGGAGGTGAGAACCATGAGCCTCCTAGGTTTTGTATTGAATAGGAGGAAGGAAACTAGCTGTCCTCCGGCAACACCATGGTGATACCCTACAGAGTGCTGTTGAGGCTACTGTAGACCTTAATTGCAAAACAGTGTGTTTTAATCAATTATTTTATGACGTGAATATATTTAGTATAGTTTTATCTAAAAAGGATAACTTTTTTTATGTTTCACTATTTTTATTTTTATAAAATTCACTGAGAAGGATGGTCCTCCCCTTCCTCCTCTGAGGAGCCTCTACTGGTCCAGGTGTGATAAAACTATCCAGTGAGGGAAAAAAGTATTTGATCCCCTGCTGATTTTGTACGTTTGCCTACTGACAAAGAAATGATCAGTCTATAATTTTAATGGTAGATTTATTTGAACAGTGAGAGACAGAATAACAACAAAAAAATCCAGAAAAACGCATGTCAAAAATGTTATAAATTGATTTGCATTTTAATGAGGGAAATAAGTATTTGACCCCTCTGCAAAACATGACTTAGTACTTGGTGGCAAAACCCTTGTTGGCAGTCACAGAGGTCAGACGTTTCTTGTAGTTGTCCATGTCCTCTTTGCAGATCTTCTCCAAGTCATTAAGGTTTCGAGGCTGACGTTTGGCAACTCAAACCTTCAGCTCCCTCCACAGATTTTCTATGGGATTAAGGTCTGGAGACTGGCTAGGCCACTCTTCTTGAGCCACTCCTTTGTTGCCTTGGCCGTGTGTTTTGGGTCATTGTCATGCTGGAATACCCATCCACGACCCATTTTCAATGCCCTGGCTGAGAGAAGGAGGTTCTCCCCCAAGATTTGACGGTACATGGGCCCGTCCATCGTCCCTTTGATGCGGTGAAGTTGTCCTGCCCCCTTAGCAGAAAAACACCCCCAAAGCATAATGTTTCCACCTCCATGTTTGACGGTGGGGATGGTGTTCTTGGGGTCATAGGCAGCATTCCTCCTCCTCCAAACACGGCGAGTTGAGTTGATGCCAAAGAGCTCAATTTTGGTCTCATCTGACCACAACACTTTCACCCAGTTCTCCTCTGAATCATTCAGATGTTCATTGGCAAACTTCAGACGGCCCTGTATATGTGCTTTCTTGAGCAGGGGGACCATGCGGGTGCTGCAGGATTTCAGTCCTTCACGGCGTAGTGTGTTACCAATTGTTTTCTTGGTGACTATGGTCCCAGCTGCCTTGTGATCATTGACAAGATCCTCCCGTGTAGTTCTGGGCTGATTCCTCACCGTTCTCATGATCATTGCAACTCCACGAGGTGAGATCTTGCATGGAGCCCCAGGCCGAGGGTGATTGACAGGTCTTTTGTGTTTCTTCCATTTGCAAATAATCACACCAACTGTTGTCACCTTCTCACCAAGCTGCTTGGCGATGGTCTTGTAGCCCATTCCAGCCTTGTGTAGGTCTACAATCTTGTCCCTGACATCCTTGGAGAGCTCTTTGGTCTTGGCCATGGTGGAGAGTTTGGAATCTGATTGATTGATTGCTTCTGTGGACAGGTGTCTTTTATACAGGTAAGAAACTGAGATTAGGAGCACTCCCTTTAAGAGTGTGCTCCTAATCTCAGCTCGTTACCTGTATAAAAGACACCTGGGAGCCAGAAATCTTTCTGATTGAGAGGGGGTCAAATACTTATTTCCCTCATTAAAATGCAAATCAATTTATACAATTTTTGACATGCGTTTTTCTGGATTTTTTTGTTGTTATTCTGTCTCTCACTGTTCAAATAAACCTACCATTAAAATTATAGACTGATCATTTCTTTGTCAGTGGGCAAACGTACAAAATCAGCAGGGGATCAAATACTTTTTTCCCTCACTGTAGGCCTTTATGGCCTGCCTTGTTGATAGCCATGTAAAGAAGGCAGAGCAGCGCTTTATTATCAACAGACCTCTACCCATTTTAGCTACTGTTGCATCAATATGTTTTGACAATGACAGTTTACAATCCAGGGTTACTCCAAGCAGTTTAGTCTCCTCAACTTGCTACATTTCCACATTATTCATTACAATATTTAGTTGAGGTTTGGGGTTTAGTGAATGATTTGTCCCAAATACAAAGCTTTTAGTTTTTGAAATATTTAGGATTAATTTATTTCTTGCCACCCATTTTGAAACTGACTTCAGCTTTTTAAGTGTTGCAGTGATTTCACTTGCTGTGGTAGCTGACGTACACAGACACACAGGCTTTACTCAGAGCCAGTGGCATGCCATTAGTAAAGATGAAAAAAGTAAATGGCCTAGAGAGCTGCCCTGGGGAATGCCTGACTCCTGGATTATACCTGGATTATGTTGGAGAGGCTTCCATTAAAGAACACCCTCTGTGTTCTGTTAGACAGGTAACTCTTTATCCACAATATAGCAGTGGATTTGAAGTCATAATACATAAATATTCCAGCAGCAGATTATGATCGAAAGCTGCACTGAAATCTAACAAAACAACATGTTGAATGCCCTTCCCTATAAGCGTGCTGAAAATCAGTTGTTCATTTTGTTTACTGTGAAATAGCACTGTATCTGGTCAAACAAAATGTTTCCCAAAAGTTGAACCAGTAAAGGGCTGAATGGTCGGCTATTTGAGCCAGTTAAGGGGGCTTTGCTATTCTTGGGTAGCGGAATGACTTTTGCTTCCCTCCAGGCCTGAGGTCACACACTTTCCTGTAGGCTTAGATTGAAGGGATGGCAAATAGGAGTGGCAATATCGTCCGCTATTATCCTCAGTAACTTTCCATCCAAGTTGTCAGACCCCGGTGGCTTGTCATTGTTGATAGACAACAACACTTTTTTCACCTCTTCCACACTCACTTTACGGAATTCAAAATTACAATGCTGGTCTTTCATAATTTGGTCAGTTATGCATGGTTGTGTAGGTTTAGAATGTGTTGTTGGCATGTCATGTTTGAAGCTTTTTCTTGAGTGGGAATCTTGATGAAAGCCAGTCGATATTTAGGTCACCACGAAAATGTACCTCTCTGTTGATATCACATACATTATTAAGCATTTCACACATATTATCCAGATACTGACTGTTAGTACTTGGTGGTCTATAGCAGCTTCCCACCAGAATGGGCTTTAGGTGAGGCAGATGAACCTGTAGCCATATTACTTCAACAGCATTTGACATGAGATCATCTCTAAACATTACAGGAATATGACTCTGAACGTACACGCAACACCTCCACCATTGGCATTCCTGTCTCTTCTGAATGTTTAAACCATTTCCGGGATTCTTGATTGTTTTTATTGCTTTACTGGGAGGCTTATCAGAGGTAGACACGACAGTGTTATTTATGTTTGAGCTGATAGTGCAGGGTGAGTTGCACACATTGGACTTTATATTAGGACAAACTGACTCAGTGCTAACAGCTAACAGTATAACCAAGGCTCATGTGATTAAGGCAGCCCTCCGCACCTCTCGGATTCAGAGGGGTTGGGTTAAATGAGGAAGACATTTCAGTTGAATGCATTCAGTTGTACAGTTGACTAGGTATCCCACTTTCCCTTTCGTAGGCGCCTGATTACGGCATACAATAGCTGTAGGATTGAGGGTAGCTATTGGTTAACTATTTAACTAACTATTTAGCAGTCTTATGGCTTGGGGGTAGAAGCTGTTCAGGGTCCAGTTGGTTCCAGACTTGGTCGGTACTGCTTGCCGTAGGTCAAAAGGTCAAAAGCACACAAAACTCTTACCAACTAAAGAACAATGGCAATACAACTGGCAAATAATTGCATTTTATCTTTAAATTATGCTAACATAGGTTATCAAACTTACTTCAGTGAATGTCTTGAAGTAAAATATTGACCGTTAAAGATAGAGGTTGAGGGGGATGGTAGAGGTTGGTAGGTCAATCACACTCAGGTGGAGCCACAGGTATGAGCCAAGCTGTCCCATATCCCATCTCTTCCTTGTTTGCCAACTTTTATCAACTTGTTCAATACGGTTGGTTTATTTGATAGTTTAATGGCTTCTAAATACAATTATTAGGCCCTCCTGTAGCTCAGTTGCTAGAGCATGGTGCTTACAACGCCAGGGTTGTGGGTTTGATTCCCACGGGGGGCCAGTATGAAAAACGTATGCACTAACTGTAAGTAGGTCTGGATAAGAGTGTCTGCTAAAATGTAAAAATGATGAATCTTATCAGCTCTGGCAGGTTGAGGTTTTGGCAAAGTAGCAATTCAAATATTGGTTTAAGTGATACAGGAACAGTCGGTCCAAACTTTGTGATACGTGTTTGCCAAAGTTTGGACCGACTGTTACTGTATCACTTAAACCAATATTTGAATTGCTACTTTGCCAAAACCTCAACCTGCCAGAGCTGATAAGATTAATCATTTTTACATTTTAGTCATTTAGCAGACGCTCTTATCCAGAGCTACTTACAGTTAGTGAGTGCATACATTTTTCATACTGGCCCCCAGTGGGAATCGAACCCACAACCCTGGCGTTGTAAGCACCATGCTCTACCAACTGAGCTACAGGAGGGCCTAATAATTGTATTTAGAAGCCATTAAACTATCAAATAAACCAACCGTATTGAACAAGTTGATAAAAGTTGCATTGGCATAGAGCAGGGTTCTTCAATTCCGGTCCTGGAGGGCCGAAACACCTCTGTTTTCCATCCTCTCCTTCTATTCAGGGGCTAATTCAGACCTGGGACACCAGGTGAGTGCAATTAACTACCAGGTAGAAATAAAAAACAGAAGTGTTTCGGCCCTCCAGGACCGGAATTGAAGAACCCTGGCACAGAGTGTGAAGCGGGCATAGTGTAACATCATGGATGTGTATTGTCGTTGTGCACAAGCTACCCCCCTGGGCACAAACTGGTCGAATCAATGCTGTTTCAATGTAATTTGTCAACGTATTGTGAAGTGGAATCTACGTGGAAAATACATTGGATTTGAAAAAAAAAATTTAAATTGTAACTTAATTTGTACCTTTGAAACAACGTCAGATATTCAACGTTATGTATTATTATTATGTATCCACTATGTATATATATATATATATAATAACATGTTTTTAAAGGCTGGACAGCACTTCCTACTGGAGAGTTGATGTAGCTACATATTTGGTTTCCCTTCCAGGGTTTTAACCAAGCCCCTGCTTTTATACCTCTTAATAACTAAATATATTCAGTTTTGCTATCGAACTCATTCCAAAGGGTAGGTTTAACAGAGCAAATGAAATGTAACCATACTTTAATAATATACAGTGGGGCAAAAAAAGTTTTAGTCAGCCACCAATTGTGCAAGTTCTCCCACTTAAAAGGATGAGAGAGGCCTGTAATTTTCATCATAGGTACATGTCAACTATGACAGACAAAATGAGGGAAAAAAATCCAGAAAATCCATTGTAGGATTTTCATGAATTTATTTGCAAATTATGGTGGAAAAATAAGTATTTGGTCAATAACAAAAAGTTTCTCAATACTTTGTTATATACCCCTTGTTGGCAATGACACAGGTCAAACGTTTTCTAAGTCTTCACAAGGTTTTCACACACTGTTGCTGGTATTTTGGCCCATTCCTCCATGCAGATCTCCTCTAGAGCAGTGATGTTTTGGGGCTGTCAGCTGGGCAACACGGACTTTCAACTCCCTCCAAAAGATTTTCTATGGGGTTGAGATCTGGAGACTGGCTAGGCCACTCCAGGACCTTGAAATGCTTCTTACGAAGCCACTCCTTCGTTGCCCGGGGGTGTTTGGGATCATTGTCATGCTAAAAGACCCAGCCACGTTTAATCTTCAATGCCCTTGCTGATGGAAGGAGGTTTTCACTCAAAATCTCACGATACATGGCCCCATTCATTCTTTCCTTTACACGGATCAGTCGTCCTGGTCCCTTTGCAGAAAACAGCCCCAAAGCATGAAGTTTCCCACCCCCATGCTTCACAGTAGGTATGGTGTTCTTTGGAGGCAACTCAGCATTCTTTGTCCTCAAACACGATGAGTTGAGTTTTTACCAAAAAGTTATATTTTGGTTTCATCTGACCATATGACATTCTCCCCAATCCTCTTCTGGATCATCCAAATGCACTCTAGCAAACTTCAGACGGGCCTGGACATGTACTGGCTTAAGCAGGGGGACACGTCTGGCAATGCAGGGATTTGAGTCCCTGGCGGAGTAGTGTGTTACTGATGTTAGGCTTTGTTACTTTGGTCCCAGCTCTCTGCAGGTCATTCACTAGGTCCCCCCGTGTGGTTCTGGGATTTTTGCTCACCATTCTTGTGATCATTTTGACCCCACGGGGTGAGATCTTCGCGTGGAGCCCCAGATCGAGGGAGATTATCAGTGGTCTTGTATGTCTTCCATTTCCTAATAATTGCTCCCACAGTTGATTTCTTCAAACCAAGCTGCTTACCTATTGCAGATTCAGTCTTCCCAGCCTGGTGCAGGTCTACAATTTTGTTTCTGGTGTCCTTTGACAGCTCTTTGGTCTTGACCATAGTGGAGTTTGGAGTGTGACTGTTTGAGGTTGTGGACAGGTGTCTTTTATAATGATAACAAGTTCAAACAGGTGCCATTAATACAGGTAACGAGTGGAGGACAGAGGAGCCTCTTAAAGAAGAAGTTACAGGTCTGTGAGAGCCAGAAATCTTGCTTGTTTGTAGGTGACCAAATACTTATTTTCCACCATAATTTGCAAATAAATTCATTAAAAAATCCTACAATGTGATTTTCTGGAATTTTTTTCTCAATTTGTCTGTCATAGTTGACGTGTACATATGATGAAAATGACAGGCCTCTCATCTTTTTAAGTGGGAGAACTTGCACAATTGGTGGCTGACTAAATACTTTTTTCCCCACTGTATGCCATTTAGCAGAAGCTTTTATTACAAATTTGCATACCGCGCCAACAGATCCACGGACAGTGCAATCACCATTGCCAAAAATACACACAAAAAAAAGACATTGGACAAAAGGAATACCACGTAAGCCGTTTGTACATTTCTTTATTATGGATCCCCATTAGCTGCTGCCAAGGCAACAGCTACTCTTCCTGGGGTCCAGCAAAATTAAGGCAGTTATACATTTTAAAAAAAACATTACAATACATTCATAACAGATTTCACAGCACACTATGTGTGTTCCCTCAGGCCCCTACTCCACTACCACATATCTACAACCCAAAATCCATGTGTACATGTGTGTATAGAGCGCATGACATCATGTGTGTGTATGCATGTGTCTGTGTCCATGTTTGTGTTGCTTCACAGTCCCCGCTGTTCCATAAGGTGTATTTTTATCAGTTTTTTTTTAAAATCCGATTCTACTGCTTGCGTCAGTTACCTGATGTGGAATAGAGTTCCATGTAGTCATTGCTCTATGTAGTACTGTGCACCTCCCATAGTCTGTTCTGGACTTGGAGACTGTGAAGAGACCTCTGGTGGCATTTCTTGTGGGGTATGCATGGGTGTCTGAGCTGTGTGCTAGTCGTTTAAACAGACAGCTCGGCGCGTTCAACATGTCAATCAACATGTCAGTGTGTTTTAATCAATTATTTGGTGACGTGAATATATTTTGTACAGTTGTATCTAAAAAGGATAACTTTTTTTATGTTTCACTACTTTTATTTTTTTACAATTCACAGAGTAGGATGGTCCTCCCCTTCCTCCTCTGAGGAGCCTCTACTGGTCCAGGTGTGATAAAACTAGATCCTGTAGGACCTGCCTTGTTGATAGTGCTGTTAAGAAGGTAGAGCAGCGCTTTATTATGGACATACTTCTGTTATGATTTAACTGGATAAGAACCCAAATGCAGACAAGTACACCAAGCCAGAGAAGTTTTAACAGGTTTATTTACAATGTTCAAAGTCCAGGTTTCCAAATATATGGGAAGAGCAAGTCCAGGTACAGGGAGGGTAACAGATCCAGATCAGGGCAGGTGTGGTACCGTAATGTCCTAGTGTCCGTGGTGAGTCCAAAAGAGAGGTCCGGTAATGGAGAGCAGGATGGTGGTGGCAGGAGTGAAGCGGAGGCAGGAGTCAGGTTCCAAATATCTGTGGCACAGGAGAAAAAGTAAATAGAACAGACCAAAAAACACAAAGAGCAAAAATAACCAGGTTGAGTCGGCAGCGAGACTAACATGGTCGTCTTGACTATGATCTGACGATGAGTGGTAAGTTTGACCGGGTCTTAAAGGCTGAGGTGATATGGTGAATGAGCTGCAGCTGGAACCCTGACTCCCGCACACCAGACTTCACTCCTGCAATCAAGGACAGACAGAGGGGAGGGAGAGAGCAGAGAGAGCTACCTATCAGCAGTAGGCCTAACAGTACCCCCCTCTACGGACGCCACCTGGCGGCCGACGGGGTCTATCGGGATGTAACCTATGAAACTCTCGGACCAGATCAGGATCCACAATGAAGCTCCTGGGCACCCAGGAACGTTCCTCGGGACCATAACCCTCCCAATCCACCAGGTACTGGAAACCACGACCTCGGCGGCGAACATCCAGAAGTCGCCGGACAGTGTAGACCGGACCCCACCCACGATCTTGGGCGGAGGAGGGGGACGAGAGGGCGGGCACAAAGGGCTAACCGACACAGGCTTAATCTGGGAAACATGAAAGGTGGAATGAACCCGTAGGGAGGCAGGAAGCTGTAGCTTAACCGCGCAGGGGGTTAACAATAGACAGTATCTTGAACGGTCCTATAAAACGAGCGCCATCTTCTTAGACTCCACCTTCAATGGAAGGTCCCGTGACTTCAGCCATACCTCTTGACCAGGAGAGTAACCGGGAGCCTGGGACCGGTGACGGTTGGCTTGCCTCTGCATGTACGCCGAAGCTCGGGACAGAGCTACCCTGGCCTTCCTCCAGACCTTGAAGCAGCGGCGCATGTGGGACTGCACCGAGGGTACCGCAAGTTCCCCTCTCTTGGGAAGGGAACAGGGGAGGTTGATAACCCAGAGCACACAGAAAAGGAGACAAACCAGAGGAAGCGTTAGTCAAGGTGTTATGAGCATATTCCACCCAGGGGAGCATGGAGCTCCATGACCCAGGGTTAGACCCAGTGACACAGCGAAGAGCGGTCTCCATCTCTGGTTCGCTCTCTCGGCTTGCCCGTTGGTCTGGGGGTGATATCCAGAGGACAGGCTGGATGTAATGCCCAAAGCTTTACAGAAAGCTTTCCACACCTGGGAGACAAACTGGGGACCCCTGTCAGAGACAATATCCGTGGGTAGACCATGAGAGCGGAACACATGTTCAACCAAAATATCAGCCGTCTCTCTGGCAGTGGGCAGTTTAGGTAGGGCCAAAAAATGAGCGAACTTAGAAAAACGATCAATCACCGTAAGAATGACAGTCTTACCAGATGAGGGGGGAAGTCCAGTGACAAAATCCATAGCGATATGCGACCAGGGCCGGCTGGGTATAGGTAGAGGTCGAGATGACCAGCGCTGGCCTGGGTGGAGTTTTTACTGCGTGTACATACCGTACAAGCAGCAATGAAGGCTCGAGTGTCCGCCTCCATCGTGGCCCACCAGAACTTCCGTCGCACAAAGTCAAGGGTCCGCGAAACTCCAGGGTGACAGGTAAGGGGAGACGAGTGAGCCCACTGAAGTACCTGGGAGCGAGCAGACTCAGGGACAAACATCCGGTTAGGAGGACCCCTCCCAGGGTCAGCTTGATGATGTTGAGCCTGTCTAACAATCCCCTCGATGTCACATGTGATGACTGCAATACTGCAGGTAGGAGGCAAAATGGGTTCAGGGTTACTACCAGTATCAACAGCCGAATGAACACGAGACAGGGCGTCAGGCTTGACGTTGCGTGACCCAGGACGGTAAGACAGAGAAAAATTGAATCTCCCAAAAAATAGTGCCCACCTGGCTTGACGGGGGTTGAGCTGCTTCGCTGACTGGAGGTAAGCCAGATTCTTATGATCCGTCCAAACGATGAAGGGTTGTTCCGCCCCCTCCAACCAATGTCGCCACTCCTCGAGAGCCAGCTTAACGGCGAGCAGTTCACGATTTCCAACATCATAATTCCTCTCTGCCTGAGAAAGTTTCCTTGAGAGAAAAGCACAGGGATGCAGTTTGTTATCTTCAGGAGAACGTTGTGACAACACTGCACCTACCCCAGTGTCGGATGCATCCACCTCCACGACAAACTGGCGGTCGGGGTCCGGCTGCATCAGAATGGGAGCCGAGGCGAAGCGATGTTTCAGTTCTTCGAACGCTGATTCGGCCCCTTCATTCCAAGCGAACGGTCGTGAGATGGAGGTGAGAGCGGTGAGTGGCGCCGCAATGCGGCTGTAGTCCTTGATGAACCTCCTATAGAAGTTCGCAAACCCCAGGAATCGTTGAAGTTGTTTTGCGGGTAGAGGGAGCTGGCCAGTCCGTGACAGCAGAGATCTTAGCTGGGTCCATCCGCAGCTCCCCTGAGCTATGATGTAACCCAAAAGAGGTCTCAGACACATGAAATTCACATTTCTCCATCTTCACAAACAGTTTGTTCTCCAACAACCTTTGCAACACCTGGCGCACATGCAGTTCATGTTCCTGGGAGGACTCTGAGAAAATCAAGATATCATCCAGATAGACAAAAACAAACCGATTCAACATGTCCCGAAGGACATCATTGACTAGTGCCTGAAAAACAGCAGGGGCATTAGACAACCCAAAAGGCATAACCCGATACTCAAAATGTCCCAAGGGTGTGTTGAAGGCAGTCTTCCATTCATCACCCTTACGAATGCGCACCAGGTGATACGCATTTCGTAGATCCAGTTTCGTAAAGATGGTAGCACCATGAAGGAGGGAAAAGCAGAATTAATCAAAGGCAGAGAATACTTGTTCTTAATGGTGATGTTGTTAAGTCCACGGTAATCAATACAGGGTCTGAGGGTCTTATCCTTCTTAGCAACAAAAAAGAATCCCGCTCCTACAGGTGACGAGGAAGGACGCATAATACCTGCCGCCAAGGAGTCCCGAATGTAGTTCTCCATAGCCTCCGTCTCCGGCCGGGAGAGATTGTACAGGCGACTGCTGGGGGAGCGGGGCTCCTGGCTGGAGGTCAATGGCGCAGTCGTAAGGCCGGTGAGGAGGAAGAGAAGTAGCTCTGTGTTTGCAGAAAACGGATGCCAGGTCATGATACACGTCAGGAACAGCAGAAAGATCCATGGACTCCAGTGGAGGTTGAGGCACAGTACTGGCAGGAGTCTGAGCAGAACACAAACAATTCACATGACAAAATGTGCTCCATGAAACAATGCTACCTGTCACCCAATCAATGTGTGGATTGTGTTTTATGAGCCAGGGGATACCAAGGACCAGGGGAGTCTGTGGGCAGTCGATAATATGGAATTGAATGTTCTCCTGATGATTTCCCGACACTCTAAGACAAACAGGAACAGTCTGATGGGTAATGCGGGTCAACAATTGTCCATTTAGACCCTTAGCCTGCAGCGGACAGTCCATAGGAACAGTCTCCAAATCCATTTGTTGAGCCCACTCTCTATCCAAAAAGCTTTCGCCGGCACCAGAGTCAATCAGCGCACTAACAGAGAAATTCTGGGACTGCCACTGGAGGGAAGCCTGGAGCAGAATGCGGGGAGAAGAGGAAGAATCCGCTGCTCGGCTCACCAAAACTTCTCCCATTAATGATGAGCCGGCCCTTTTCCCGGACGAACTGGGCAGGAAGGAACGAAATGACCAGCTTCTCCACAATACAGGCAGACCCGAGCCTGAATACGACGTGCACGCTCCTCTGAGGACAACCGGCACGACCCACCTCCATGGCTCGGGTTCAGTGCTCCTCGTATCGACTCGGGAAGACACGGCTCTCTCCGTAGGGACGATGCAGGGAGGAGTTTGTTGATGACAGACAGGTTGCTTGGAACTAACACTCCTCTCCCGGCGGCGCTCCCGAATCCGATTATCCAACCTGATAGTGAGTGAAATAAGATTATCCAGCGTAGGCGATTCATCATATGACACCAATTCATCTTTTAAGGTCTCAGACAAAGCATTGATGAACACTCCTTGTAATGCCTCGTCATTCCAACCACTCACTGCTGCTAAAGTCCGAAACTCCACTGCCATCTCCGCCACACTACGAGCCCCCTGCCGAAGAGAAAACAGCCGTTTCGCAGCCTCCTTGCCTCGTACGGGGTGGTCAAAAACCTTCCTCATCTCCGTGGTGAAGGCAACGTAAGCGTTGCAAATGTCCGACTGACTCTCCCAGACCGCGGATCCCCAGGCACGAGCGGAACCGCTAGTAGAGTTGATAAGGTAGGCAATACGGGCTCTTTCTGAGGCGTAGGTGAGGGGCTGTTGTTCAAACACTAACGAGCATTGAGTCAAAAATCGCCACAGGTTCCCATGTTCCCGTCATAGCGCTCTGGAGCAGGAACAAAAGGCTCTCTGATCTGGGCTGAAGGGGTAGTAAGGGCAGATACTTGATTGGAGAGTAATTGAACCTGATTAAGCAGCACCTGACTGTCCTCAGCAATCGTTTTAAACAGGGTATCATGTTGGCCAAGTGAAATGCCCTGATTGGCTATGGCAGTCCAAATTTGAGTGCACTCTGGGGTGGTATCCGAGCTACTGTCTGCTGGGTTCATGTTGGTCAGATCATACTGTTATGATTTAACTGGATAAGAACCCAAATGCAGACAAGTACACCAAGCCAGAGAAGTTTTAACAGGTTTATTTACAATGTTCAAAGTCCAGGTTTCCAAATATATGGGAAGAGCAAGTCCAGGTACAGGGAGGGTAACAGATCCAGATCAGGGCAGGTGTGGTACCGTAATGTCCTAGTGTCCGTGGTGAGTCCAAAAGAGAGGTCCGGTAATGGAGAGCAGGATGGTGGTGGCAGGAGTGAAGCGGAGGCAGGAGTCAGGTTCCAAATATCTGTGGCACAGGAGAAAAAGTAAATAGAACAGACCAAAAACACAAAGAGCAAAAATAACCAGGTTGAGTCGGCAGCGAGACTAACATGGTCGTCTTGACTATGATCTGACGATGAGTGGTAAGTTTGACCGGGTCTTAAAGGCTGAGGTGATATGGTGAATGAGCTGCAGCTGGAACCCTGACTCCCGCACACCAGACTTCACTCCTGCAATCAAGGACAGACAGAGGGGAGGGAGAGAGCAGAGAGAGCTACCTATCAGCAGTAGGCCTAACAACTTCTCCCCATCTTAGCTACTGTTGTATCTCTGACCCACTGGAATTGTGATACAGTGAATTATAAGTGAAATAATCTATCCGTAAAAAAATGGTTGGAAAAATTACTTGTGTTATGCACAAGGTAGATGTCCTAACCGACTTGGCAAAACTATAGCTTGTTAACAAGAAATGTGTGGAGTGGTTGAAAAACGAGTTTTAATGACTCCAACCTAAGTGTATGTAAACTTCCGTCTTCAACTGTACAAGTAGACATCAGTGAACCTGGGCAAGAGGAATACCTACTGTATATGAAAATGCTGTTAATCGACTACAGCTCCACTTTCAACCATATAGTGCTCTCCAAGGTTGTCAGTAAGCTCAGGGCCCGGGATCTGAACCCCTCCCTGTGCAACTGGGTCCTAGACTTCCTGACGGGCCGACTCCAAGTGGTCCTCAACACGGGGCCCCCCCAGGGGTGTGTGCTCAGCCCCCCCTCCTTGTAGTCCCTGTTCACCCATGACTGCATGGCTACGCACGACTCCAACTCAAATCATTAAGTTTGCAGACGACACAACAGTGGTAGGCTTGATTAGCAACAACGACAACCGCAGCCTACAGTGAGGAGGTCAGAGCCCTGGCGGAGTGGTGCTCCTCAACGTAAAAAAAACAAAGGAGCTGATTGTAGACTACAGTAGACAGAGGAGGGAGCGCGCCCCAATCCACATCGAGACGCACATCACCGAGGACCTGAAATGGTCCCACCACACCGACACCGTGGCAACAGCGCCTCTACAACCTAAGGCGGCTGAAGAAATTTGGCGAGGCTTCTAAGACCCCTTCACAAACTTCTACAGATGCAACATAGACAGCATTCTGTCAGGCTGCATCACCGCCTGGCCGCATTACACCGCCTGGTACGGCAACTGCACCACCCTCAACAAGCTCTCCGGATGGTGGTGAGGTCACACTGCCTGCCCTCCAGGACATTTACAGGCCAAGATGATCATCAAGGACCTCAGCAAATATGGTGTCTCTTATTGCCCTGGAAGAGGTGGTCTTCACTGATATATCCCTTAGACAATGTAATATGGTGTCTCGTTTTGCCCTGGAAGAGGTGGTCTCCACTGATATAGCCCTTAAACAATGTAAACTACTCTTTGGTCCTATTACTGCTCACACGATTTCTGTTTGGCGCAAAATTGAAAAACAATGTAACTGGGAATCAAAATGCCGTGCCCATACTCCAATATTTCACATCCCCCCCAATGGTCCAAATGTGGAATACTTACCCTTACCAATATCATGGACAGTAATGGTTTAAGAACATTCCAAGATTTGAAAGACACATAACACAGGCAACTCCTTTTTTCTATATTTACAACATAGGTCAGCTATGCTGTCCTATGGAGTCCCTTGGGAAACTCAACTACCGAACCATCCAATGATGGGATTTATAAATAAATGATCTGGGCTCCCGAAAGGAGAGATCATGGAACGGGCAGTCCTTCCCCGGGAGGAAGAGCAGCTCCGTCTTGCCGAGGTTCAGCTTGAGGTGGTGATCCGTCATCCACACTGATATGTCTGCCAGACATGCAGAGATGCGATTCGCCACCTGGTTATCAGAAGGGGGAAAGGAGAAGATTAGTTGTGTGTCGTCTGCGTAGCAATGTTATGAGAGAGGCCATGTGAGGATATGACAGAGCCAAGTGACTTGGTGTATAGCGAGAATAGGAGAGGGCCTAGAACTGAGCCCTGGGGGACACCAGTGGTGAGAGCACGTGGTGCGGAGACAGATTCTCGCCACGCCACTTGGTAGGAGCGACCGGTCAGGTAGGACGCCCACCAAGAGTGAGCCGCGCCGGAGATGCCCAGCTCGGAGAGGGTGGAGAGGAGGATCTGATGGTTCACAGGCAGCAGACAGGTCTAGAAGGACAAGAGCAGAGGAGAGAGAGTTAGCTTTAGCAGTGCGGAGAGCCTCTGTGACACAGAGAAGAGCAGTCTCAGTTGAATGACCAGTCTTGAAACCTGACTGGTTTGGATCAAGAAGGTCATTCTGAGAGAGATAGCAAGAGAGTTGGCTAAAGACGGCACGCTCAAGAGTTTTGGAGAGAAAAGAAAGAAGGGATACTGGTCTGTAGTTGTTGACATCAGAGGGATCGAGTGTTGGTTTTTGAGAAGGGGTGCAACTCTCGCTCTCTTGAAGACGGAAGGGACATAGCCAGCGGTCAAGGATGAGTTGATGAGCGAGGTGAGGTAAGGGAGAAGGTCACCGGAGATGGTCTGGAGAAGAGAGGAGGGGATAGGGTCAAGCGGGCAGGTTGTTGGGCGGCCGGCCGTCACAAGTCGCAAGATTTTATCTGGAGAGAGAGGGGAGAAAGAAGTCAAAGCATAGGGTAGGGCAGTGTGAGCAGGACCAGCAGTGTCATTTGACTTAACAAACGAGGATCGGATGTCGTCAACCTTCTTTTCAAATTGGTTGACGAAGTCATCCACAGAGAAAGAGGAGGGGGGAGGGAGGATTCAGCAGGGAGGAGAAGGTGGCAAAGAGCTTCCTAGGGTTAGAGGCAGATGCTTGGAATTTAGAGTGGTAGAAAGTGGCTTTAGCAGCAGAAACAGATGAAGAAAATGTAGAGAGGATGGAGTGAAAAGATGTCAGGTCCGCAGGGAGTCTAGTTTTCCTCCATTTCCGCTCGGCTGCCCGGAGCCCTTTTCTGTGAGCTCGCAATGAGTCATCAAGCCACGGAGCAGGTGTTGGAGGAGAGCGAGAGAGAAAAGGATACAAAGTAGTGGTCGGAGACATGGAGGGGAGTTGCAGTGAGATTAGTAGAAGAACAGCATCCAGTAAAGATGAGGTCAAGCGTATTGCCTGCCTTGTGAGTAGGGGGGGACGGTGAGAGGGTGAGGTCAAAAGAGGAGAGGAGTGGAAAGGAGGCAGAGATAAATGAGTCAAAGGTAGACGTAGAGAGGTTGAAGTCACCCAGAACTGTGAGGGGTGAGCCATCCTCAGGAAGGAACTTATCAAGGCGTCAAGCTCATTGATGAACTCTCCAAGGGAACCTGGAGGGCGATAAATGACAAGGATGTTAAGCTTGAATGGGCTAGTGACTGTGACAGCATGGAATTCAAATGAGGAGATAGACAGATGGGTCAGGGGAAAAATTGAGAATGACCACTTGGGAGAGATGAGGATTCCTGTGCCACCACCCCGCTGACCAGATGCTCTCGGGGTATGCGAGAACTCATGGTCAGACGAGGAGAGAGCAGTAGGAGTAGCAGTGTTTTCAGTGGTAATCCATGTTTCCGTCAGCGCCAAGAAGTCGAGGGACTGGAGGGTAGCATAGGCTTAGATGAACTCTGCATTGTTGGCAGCAGAACAGCAGTTCCAGAGGATGCCTGAGACCTGGAACTCCAGGTGTGTGGTGCGTGCAGGGACCACCAGGTTAGAGAGGCAGCAGCCACGCGGTGTGAGGCGTTTGTATAGCCTGTGCGGAGAGGAGAGAATAGGGATAGACAGAGGCATAGTTGACAGGCTACAGAAAATGGCTACAATAATGCAAAGGAGATCGGAATGAAATGAACTACAGCGGTTCAATGTTTTCTAGGAATAGACTAACTTAGTTTATTCAGCTAGCTAACTTGGTACAGTATTCTTCCGTGAAAATCGTCCAAATGGTCTTATTCCTTTTATACAACTTTACAAAAACACAATGAATCAATTCCAGTTCAAGAACCAAATCTAGCGTGCGCTGGTCAAAAGCAGTACACTACAGTATGATGGATGCCATTTGGGAAGCACCTTCCCAGCTAACAAGGAACGTAACTGAGACATTTGTAACATTCCCCATAAGTCTTCCAGAGGTACTGAATGTCATAGCCCGTTTGGGACGTTAAAGGCACATTCATAACGTTTCTAATAAGTATTATAGAGGTTATAAATATCACGTCGCTATACAGACATCATGGGAACATTAAAAACGTTCCTTGGTAGTCCATGAAAGGTTCTGAATATCATGTTATTTTGGAGATATCCTAGGAACATTTCATAACGTTACATTTAGAGCTATGGTTTGTCTTCATATGACGTTACAATCGGAATGATAGAATTACATTTTTGAACATTGTCTGTAAGTTTCACAATAACGTTATTATGACTTATGTGGGGACTAAAATAACTTTGTGGTCACGTCCTGGAACGTAATTTTGTTAGCTGGGTTCTGATCTTGGAACCCAGAACCAAATCTCTGTTGTGAGCTGGCCATTTGATTCACATTTAGTTACCAGTTTGTCAAGAGAGACCAAGGCCTTTGATAGAAGGACATTTCCTCAGTTTGTTCAGTTTTATCATCAGTTTGGCTTATCTGATTTGATAGCTCTAATACAGGGTTGCCCAACCCTGTTCCTGGAGAGCTACCCTCCTGTAGGTTTTCGTTACAACCCCAGGTGTTACTAACCTGATTCATCTTATCAACCTGCTAATTATTAGAATCAGGTGTGCTAGATTAGAGTTGGAGCAAAAACTACAGGACGGTAGCTCTCCAGGAACAGGGTTTGGCAGTCCTGCTCTAATAGGTATTATGTACCAATACATCAACAAATACAGTTTTGCATCTCCAGCGCTTTATTTGAGCCGGAACCTGTTCAGGCCGGATCCGATACCGCTCAGTTTTGTACTGTTGCGTTCTGGAACCTATTTGGCCGGATCCGGTACCTCTCAGTTTTGGACTGTTGCGTTCTGGAACCTATTTGGCCAGATCCGGTACCTCTCAGTTGTGGACTGTTGCGTTCTGGAACCTATTTGGCCGGATCCGGTACCTCTCAGTTGTGGACTGTTGCATTCTGGAACCTATTTGGCCGGATCCGGTACCTCTCAGTTTTAGACTGTTGCGTTCTGGAACCTATTTGGCCGGATCCGGTACCTCTCAGTTTTGGACTGTTGCGTTCTGGAACCTATTTGGCCAGATCCGGTACCTCTCAGTTGTGGACTGTTGCGTTCTGGAACCTATTTGGCCGGATCCGGTACCTCTCAGTTGTGGACTGTTGCGTTCTGGAACCTATTTGGCCGGATCCGGTACCTCTCAGTTTTAGACTGTTGCGTTCTGGAACCTATTTGGCCGGATCCGGCACCTCTCAGTTTTAGACTGTTGCGTTCTGGAACCTATCCGGTACCTCTCTTGGGGCACGAAAAAATAGCTTTTCACAAGAGACGAATTGTAATAAAATGTGGATTAAATCAAATCAAATCAAATCAAATTGTATTGGTCACATGCGCCGAATACAACAGGTGCAGACATTACAGTGAAATGCTTACTTACAGCCCTTAACCAACAGTGCATTTATTTTTAACAAAAAAAGTAAAAATAAAACAACAACAAAAAAAGTGTTGAGAAAAAAAAGAGCAGAAGCAAAATAAAGTAACAGTAGGGAGGCTATATATATACAGGGGGGCACCGCTGCAGAGCCAATGTGCGGGGGCACCGGCTAGTCGAGGCAGCCGAGGCAATATGTACATGTGGGCAGAGCCAAAGTGACCATGCATAAATAATCAACAGAGTAGCAGCAGCGCAAAAAGAATTGGGGTGGGGGGGGCAGCGCAAACAGTCCGGGCAGCCACGATCAGCCGCTCAGGAGTCCCATGGCTTGGGGGTAGAAGCTGCCGAGAAGTCCCCCGGACCTAGACTTGGCACTCCGGTACCTAGACTACTCCGGCAACTCTTTTGTGATTTCCAATGAGAATGGCATGTTAGTTATAAGTTATATTGTCCAACAACCATCTATATTAAATACCACAATCCTAAAAGGTATTATATCTCCATTACACTAACAGATACAGTAGGTTTGTATTGGCCAGGCTTCTGTGTCTGTATCCCAAAATGGCAAGCTATTCCCCAATAGGCTTCTGTTCAAAAGTAGTGCACTCTGTAGGGAATAAGTTACCATTTGGAACCCATTGCCTAATCCTGCTGGGCCATTTGATTAACATTTAGTTACCAGTCTGTCAGGAGAGACCAAGGCATCTGTAAGAATGTCTACTGACCTGAAATGGCCTGTCATTTGTTAATGCTGTGACGCGATCGCGTCTTTGATGTTCACCGATCCACTAATGACCTCTACTGGGGAAGAAAGATCTAACACTCCTCAGAGCATTAGAAATATGGGTCATGTAGATCTGGGCCACTGTTCAGCAAGTCTCTCAGAGCAGGAGTACTGATCCAGGATCAGTTTATCCGTTTAGATCATAATGAATCAGATTATATGTATATTATACGTACAGATCCTCGATCAGCTCTGGGACGTTTTATGTGTATAGGCCCAGGTCCTTTCTGCTCATATACAGTAAACTCATGACGATCAACAACAACAACAATAATAATGTATCCTAGATCAGCGCTGCTAATCTAATCTTGAGATGGTTGGTACTGTACACACAGCCGCTGGGCTAGCTGAGGAACGCTCAACTCCGTTCTCTTATATGGAGGAGGAGTTGAATTTTAAAAATACTGGTCGCGGGATTTGCTAGCAACATTGAGTCACCATCAGTCGATTCTTGTAAAAATGTAAATTCTGAAAACACTTACCTGTACCTACACTATATAATGCAAAGGTATGTGGACACCCCTTCAAATGAGTGGATTCGGCTATTTCAGCCACACCAGTTGCTGACAGGTGTATAAAATCGAGCACACAGCCATGCAATCTCCACAGACAAACATTGGCAGTAGAATGGCCTTACTGAAGAGCTCAGTGACTTTCAACATGGCACCGTCATAGGGATGCCACCTTTCCAACAAGTCAGTTCGTCACATTTCTGCCCTGCTAGAGCTGCCCCGGTCAACTGTAAGTGCTGTTATGGCGAAGTGGAAACGTCTAGGAGCAACAACAGCTCAGCCGCAAAGTGATAGGCCACACAAAATCACAGAACTGGACTGCCGAGTGCTGAAGCACGTAGCGCGTAAAAATCGTCTGTCCTCAGTTGCAGCACTCACTACCGAGGCCCAAACTGCCACTTGAAGAAACGTCAGCACAATAACTGCTCGTTGGGAGCTTCATGGAATGGGTTTCCATGGCCGAGCAGCCGCACACAAGCCTAAGATCACCGTCGGCTGGAGCAGTGGAAACTCACTTCCCTGGAGTGATGAATCACGCTTCACAATCTGGCAGTCTGGGTTTGGCGGATGCCAGGGGAACGCTACCTGCCCGAATGCATGGTGCCAACTCTAAAGTTTGGTGGTGGAGGAATAATGATCTGGGGCTGTTTTTCATGGTTCGGGCTAGGCCCCTTAGTTCCAGTGAAGGGAAATCTTAACGCTACAGTATACAATGACATTCTAGACGATTCTGTGCTTCCAACTTTGTGGCAACAGTTTGGGGAAGGCCATTTCCTGTTTCAGCATAACAATGCCCCCGTGCACAAAGCGAGGTCCATACAGAAATGGTTCGTCAAGATTGGTGTGGAAGAACTTGACTGGCCTGCACAGAGCCCTGACCTCAACCCCATCGAACACCTTTGGGATGAATTGGAACGCCAACTGCGAGCCAGGCCTAATCGCCCAACATCCGTGCCCGACCTCACTAATGCTCTTGTGGCTGAATGGAAGCAAGTACCCACAACAATGTTCCAACATCTAGTGGAAAGCCTTCCCAGAAGAGTGGAGGCTGTTATAGCAGCAAAGGGGGGGACCAACTCCATATTAATGCCCATGATTTTGGAATGAGATGCTCGACGAGCAGGTGTCCACATACTTTTAGAAACACTTAAAATAAGGGCTGTGTTTCATGTAGGCGGGACGTTTTGATAACCACGTTTTGACACTGGTCCCCGTGTGGCTCAGTTGGTAGAGCATGGCACTAGAATCGACTGATGGTGACTACCATGTTGTTGCTAACAAATTCCGCGACCAGTTATCAAAAGTCAACTCCACTTCAGCTACCCCAGGGCACGTATCCAGTCTCAGGAGTTGAGCGTTCTTCAGCTACCCCAGGGCACGTATCCAGTCTCAGGAGTTGAGCGTTCTTCAGCTACCCCAGGGCACGTATCCAGTCTCAGGAGTTGAGCGTTCTTCAGCTGCCCCAGGGCACGTATCCAGTCTCAGGAGTTGAGCGTTCTTCAGCTACCCCAGGGCACGTATCCAGTCTCAGGAGTTGAGCGTTCTTCAGCTACCCCAGGGCACGTATCCAGTCTCAGGAGTTGAGCGTTCTTCAGCTACCCCAGGGCACGTATCCAGTCTCAGGAGTTGAGCGTTCTTCAGCTACCCCAGGGCACGTATCCAGTCTCAGGAGTTGAGCGTTCTTCAGCTACCCCAGGGCACGTATCCAGTCTCAGGAGTTGAGCGTTCTTCAGCTACCCCAGGGCACGTATCCAGTCTCAGGAGTTGAGCGTTCTTCAGCTACCCCAGGGCACGTATCCAGTCTCAGGAGTTGGGCGTTCTTCAGCTACCCCAGGGCACGTATCCAGTCTCAGGAGTTGGGCGTTCTTCAGCTACCCCAGGGCACGTATCCAGTCTCAGGAGTTGAGCGTTCTTCAGCTACCCCAGGGCACGTATCCAGTCTCAGGAGTTGGGCGTTCTTCAGCTACCCCAGGGCACGTATCCAGTCTCAGGAGTTGAGCGTTCTTCAGCTACCCCAGGGCACGTATCCAGTCTCAGGAGTTGGGCGTTCTTCAGCTACCCCAGGGCACGTATCCAGTCTCAGGAGTTGAGCGTTCTTCAGCTACCCCAGGGCACGTATCCAGTCTCAGGAGTTGAGCGTTCTTCAGCTACCCCAGGGCACGTATCCAGTCTCAGGAGTTGGGCGTTCTTCAGCTACCCCAGGGCACGTATCCAGTCTCAGGAGTTGAGCGTTCTTCAGCTACCCCAGGGCACGTATCCAGTCTCAGGAGTTGAGCGTTCTTCAGCTACCCCAGGGCACGTATCCAGTCTCAGGAGTTGAGCGTTCTTCAGCTACCCCAGGGCACGTATCCAGTCTCAGGAGTTGAGCGTTCTTCAGCTACCCCAGGGCACGTATCCAGTCTCAGGAGTTGAGCGTTCTTCAGCTACCCCAGGGCACGTATCCAGTCTCAGGAGTTGAGCGTTCTTCAGCTACCCCAGGGCACGTATCCAGTCTCAGTGTCGGACTGCAGCTCTAGGATCCGTTTTGCCTTTTAATATAAATCATAATGAATAAGAGGGAACCTGATCCTTGATCAGCACTCCTACTCTTCTCCATAGTACCTGGATAATTTCTCCTGGGGATCCTGGTCCTCTGTAGCTCAGCTGGTAGAGCACGGCGCTTGTAACGCCAAGGTAGTGGGTTCGATCCCCGGGACCACCCATACACAAAAATGTATGCACGCACGACTGTAAGTCGCTTTGGATAAAAGCGTCTGCTAAATGGCATATTATTATTATATTATATAATCCCAATCCAGATACAGTATATTTCATGCATAAAGAGAAACATTAAAAATATATGATTTGCCCTACAACACTGCGGTGTCCTCGGTTCAAGTGAGCATAGCCAAACTGAAAGCTACACCAGGTAGAGTCTGTACTACTTAGATAATCCTCTTATCCCGTCTGTAAGCACCAGCCAGGCTACAGTAGGATTCTGTCCAGCCGCTGTCCAGATTGGACTCTTCCCGTTCCAGACCAGACAACCACTCAGTCAACCACAACAAAGCAGGGGTGTTTGTTTGTTTGGGGGAATCTGTGGCACGGACATAGCCTAGCCTCACCGATGTGAAACATCAACATGCACTTTCCTTCCATAGGTTACTGTGTCGATAGAGCAGTGGAAGAAGCTTTGGTCCAACTCGTCAACGTTAAGATGTTTGGAAGCGGAACCAAGAAGTGGTTTGTCAAGAAGCAGAAAAAAACGAAACATGCGAGGTCTGTTGCCAGGAAACCCTACAGCCGTAAGAAGAAATGGGCGGCAAAGATTCTGAAAAGGAACCATGAGGTGATTCTGAATGAGCTGGATGTGAACAAAGTGCTGCCTTACCTGGTGTACGACAAGGTGTTCTCTCTGGGGGAGTACAAGGAGATACTGGGGCAGGACTCCAGGAAGAAGAGGGCAGAGGTATTTCTGGACCAGTTGTCCTTGAAGGGGCCGTCTGGGTTCTCTGCTTTCTGTTCTGTGCTGGAGGAAGTGTGTCCCCACCTGCTGACCTGCTTCCTGTTGGACTGTGAAGGTACAGATACTGTGTGTGTGTGTGTGTGTGTGTGTGTGTGTGTGTGTGTGTGTGTGTGTGTGTGTGTGTGTGTGAAGGTATGTTACAACAGCCACCTGTTACAACAGCCAGACACTGATAGTCTACTGTAGATTATCATAGAGAAAACACAGGGCCAAGGGGAGGGAACGAGAGAGAGAGAAAGAAAGAGAGAGAGAGAAAGAAAGAGAGAGCGAGAGAGAGAGAGAGAGAGAGAGAGAGAGAGAAATAGAGAGAGAGACACACAGAGACAGACAGACAGAGAGAGAGAGAGAGAGAGAGAGAGAGAGAGAGAGAGAGAGAGAGAGAGAGAGAGAGAGAGAGAGAGAGAGAGAGAGAGAGAGAGAGAGAGAGAGAGAGAGAGAAAGAAAGAGAGAGCGAGAAGAGAGAGAGAAAGAGAGAGAGAGAGAGAGAGAGAGAGAGAGAGAGAGAGAGAGAGAGAGAGAGAGAGAGAGACAGAAAGAAAGAGAGGGGGAGAGAGAGAGAAAGAAAGAGAGAGAGAGAAAGAAAGAGATGGGGAGAGAGAGAGAGAGAAAGAGTGAGACAGAGATAGAGAGACAGAGAGAGAGAAAGAAAGAGAGAGAGAGAAAGAAAGAGAGAGAGAGAGAGACAGAGAGACTGTGTGTTTGTTTGTGTGTGTGCTAGGTACGTATGTTTGTGTGCATGTGTGCATGTGTGCATGTGTGTATGTGTGTATTCGCGCGTGTGTGTGTGTTGCTCTTACTCAGTATCCTGTAGAATAGGTTAGAATAGACTAGAATAGAATAGATGTAGCCATGCAGGTTATTGGTCATCAGTATTGTAACAAACCACTTTACAGTAAGCCAAGCCAATGCCTCCTGCTAAGAACCAGCAAAAAATAGCCTCTTAACTCTGGATGGTTGAGAAGATTAGGTCGCTACTAACTAGCCTGCTGCCTGTCAGTGCCACACAACACTGAGGGACAACATACGGGCTCAGCATGGCTATTGACCAGTCTACCACAGTCACAACCTAGCCTGGTTACTGTTACCTGTTCTTACACTGTCATAGCAACCGCACTGTTCAAAAGGAGATGGAGAATGGACATGAGTTCAGTTTCCTATCTTTTAATGCTGACAGTATGTTATTTTTCATTACTCATAAACATGCTTTATTCAGCCCTCATCATTACTTACAGAAATTCAAAGGTGAAAACAGAAATGGTCTTTATTTTCTCACTGAACACAGAGTTCTATACAGTATTCACAGAATTCAGCGTCTTTCCCCAATGCTCCACCGTCACTCAGTTAAAACTGCAAACGTATGGTCTTCCCTCAGTTAAACCACAAGCTGTAGTTTTAGTAGTTGTATATTGTTTGATAGACTAACCCCCCTCCCCAGATGGTCCCGCTGAGCGAGGCAGCAGCAGGAAGGGGTCCCAGGAGCCCCTGTTATGCCCTCCCATGTACGACTCCAGGTAAGACACACACCTCTCTCCTCCTCCTCCTCCTACTAAACGCCTCCTCCTCCCTTTCTCCATTCACGCTGTTCTCAATGTTCCCACTGTTTTTATTCCAGAGTCAAAACTCCCCCCCTCCAAAACACCTCGGGCCTCCTTAATTTCTAGCTTAGTTATTATGCATTTCGTAGCCTTTGTGGTGACTGTGTCTGTTGAACCACTGGTTCCCCGGTTGGTTTCTCAAACGTAAAGTGGATGTGCATGCTTTCAGTCAAGTTTGCATGATTTGCATGACTAATTACGTCTTCATACATTTACATTTTACATTTGAGTCATTTAGCAGACGCTCTTATCCAGAGCGATGCTGGGCTATATGTACATATTTTGTTGTTGCCTGTTTTGCGTGTTATTTTTTGCATTAACACGTGTCACATATCAGTTTGGAAACAATGTAAAAAATATGTTTTATTGAGTTAATAAAGCCGCATACAAACACTGTCTCTTTTTTGCTTTCAGCTATGTTTTTTTTTAAAGGCAGTAAATTAGGCTGAATGAACTGTTTAGCTGCCAGACAAGGCTCCACTGATAGCCAGGTGTAGCAGTGGTAAGGTATTGGGACTGCTGTTGGGACAGCTGTTGGGACAGCTGTTGGGACTGCTGTTGGGACTGCTGTTGGGACAGCTGTTGGGACTGCTGTTGGGACAGCTGTTGGGACTGCTGTTGGGACAGCTGTTGGGACTGCTGTTGGGACTGCTGTTGGGACTCTGCTGCTGGGACTGCTGTTGGGACTGCTGTTGGGACTGCTGCTGTTGGGACTGCTGTTGGGACTGCTGTTGGGACTGCTGTTGGGACAGCTGTTGGGACTGCTGTTGGGACTGCTGTTGGGACTGCTGTTGGGACTGCTGTTGGGACTGCTGTTGGGACTGCTGTTGGGACAGCTTTATGGAGGCTCTATCAGTTTGTGGGCACCGTTTGTCAGCGTTATAGTGCAATTAATGTATTGTTTAGTGTTGTGTTGTGTAGTGGCTTTGCTGGCATATATCTTAACAAATTGGTTGAGTTTGCCACACCAAGATGTACATGCTAAAATCACCACTACACGTTAACTATAGTATTTACATGTATGTCCACAAGAGGTTAGACTGCAGAAGGAAGGAATTGCAATTCCACTATGAAGAACAGCATGTATACTGATAAATAGAAATACTTGGCTATGGTGTGTCACTGATATCAGGGTGATATTATATGTTATGATAGAGTGGGTCTCTCTAGCCAGCGTGCCAGTGGAGAATGGAAGGCTGATTTGTCACTGTGTCAGCTCTTGTCTGGGAGCGTGTCATCATTGATGGTATCTTTCTGGCCCTGTTGGAGGCCACTACCCCTGGAGGGCACTAGCCTTGGCTGGACGCATATAGTGGAGGGAGGGAGGGAGGGGAGGGAGGAAGTGGTGCAGGGACTGGAGAGCAGGCAGGGAGGGGAGGGGTGGAGTGGAATGTGGAGAGGTCGAGGAGTGAGACGGGGAGGAGATGCCCTGAAGTGAAGGGACCTAGGGCCTGGAAAGCAGGCAGAGGAAGGGAGGGAGGGGAGGGAAGGAGGGAAGGAGGGAAGGAGGGAAGGAAGGAGGGAGGGAAGGAGGGAAGGAGGGATTGCTCCCCAGACCGTTAAGGAGGTCTCCTCTTTTATGTCTGCCAGCCAAGTCAGCTCTGAGACAGCCGTGTCCCGGTAGTCTGGCCCGGAGCTTGGAACTAGCACACACACACACACACACACACACACACACACACACACACACACACACACACACACACTGAGAGAGACAGCTAGGCTGACAGAAACAGACCAACACACACACACACACACACACCCAGCTGAACGCAGCCCACCACCAGCATGCACATTGAACCTCCACAGGGGATACAGTACTACGCTAACCAGGATATGTAAGTCATCTTATTTCTGTTAATAATACACCCTTTGCTGTGCTTCCCTGGTGACCCAAAGGCTGTAGGCATTAGTGTGACCAGATATTGGTGTGATGGGTTTCTCTATAGCCTACTGATAACCAAGGAGTGGTTGCTCTCGGTATGTACGTTACATGTCCACGTGGCTGGTGGTAAAGAGAGGTGGCAAAATAAGTCCTATTTGGATTTAATTCTTTGTTTTTTGCATAATATTTGCAACATACACTGCTGTGCTTCACCAATGCACTCTAGGTGTGTTGGTGTGGTGTGTTGGTGTGGTGTGGTGTGTTGGTGTGGTGTGGTGTGTTGGTGTGGTGTGGTGTGTTGGTGTGTTGGTGTGGTGGGTTGGTGTGGTGTGGTGTGGTGGTGTGGTGTGTTGGTGTGGTGTGGTGTGGTGTGGTGTTTTGGTGTGGTGTGGTGTGTTGGTGTGGTGTGGTGGTGTGGTATGTTGGTGTGGTGTGTTGGTGTGGTGTGGTGTGTTGGTGTGGTGTGTTGGTGTGGTGTGGTGTGGTGTGGTGGTGTGGTGTGTTGGTGTGGTGTGTTGGTGTAGTGCCTTAGACCACTGAGTGGCGCAGTGGTCTAAGGCACTGCATCGCAGTGCTAACTGTGCCACTAGAGATCCTGGTTCGAATCCAGGCTCTGTCGCAGCCGGCCGCGACCGGGAGACTCATGGGCGGCGCACAATTGGCCCAGCGTCGTCCAGGGTAGGGGAGGGAATGGCCGGCAGGGATGTAGCTCAGTTGATAGAGCATGGCGTTTGCAACGCCAGGGTTGTGGGTTCGATTCCCATGGGGGGCCAGTATAAAAAAAATATGTATTCACTAACTGTAAGTCGCTCTGGATAAGAGCGTCTGCTAAATGACTAAAATGTAAATGTAGTGTGTTGGGGTGTGTTGGGGTGTGTTGGGGTGTGTTGGGGTGTGTTGGGGTGTGTTGGGGTGTGTTGGGGTGTGTTGGGGTGTGTTGGGGTGTGTTGGGGTGTGTTGGGGTGTGTTGGGGTGTGTTGGGGTGTGTTGGGGTGTGTTGGGGTGTGTTGGGGTGTGTTGGGGTGTGTTGTGTTGTGTTGGTGTGGTCCGAACCATGAAAAACAGCTCTAGACCATTATTTCTCCTCCACCAAACTTTACAGTTGGCACTATGCATTCAGGCAGGTAGCATTCTCCTGGCATCCGCCAAACCCAGATTCGTCCGTCGGACTGCCCTAAGGATAAGCGTGAGTAATCATTCCAGAGAATGCGTTTCCACTGCTCCAGAGTCCAATGGCGCCGAGCTTTACACCACTCCAGCCGACGCTTGGCATTGCGCATGGTGATCTTAGGATTGTGTGCGGCTGCTCGGCCATGGAAACCCATTTCAATAAGCTCCCAACGAACAGTTCTTGTGCTGACATTGCTTCCAGAGGCAGTTTGGAACTCGGTAGTGAGTGTTGCAACCGAGGACAGATGATTTTTACGCACTACGCGGTCCCATTCTGTGAGCTTGTGTGGCCTACCACTTCGCGGCTGAGCCGTTGTTGCTCCTAGACGTTTCCACTTCACAATAACAGCACTTACAGTTGACCGGGGCAGCTCTAGCAGGGCAGAAATCTGACGAACTGACTTGTTGGAAAGATGGCATCCTATGACGGTGCCACGTTGAAAGTCACTGAGCTCTTCAGTACGGGCCATTCTACTGCCAATGTTTGTCTACGGAGATCGCATGGCTGTGTGCTCGATTTTATACACCTGTCAGCAACGGGTGTGGCTGAAATAGCCGAATCCACTAATGTGAAGGGGTGTCAACATACTTTTGTATATATAGTGTATCATACAGAGTAGCAGAGTGTAGTGCTGGCATGGAGGATTGTTGGTAAACCTGAGTGAAACGTCTTATTTGTGTGTTTATTCACTCACTATGTTATTGGAAGTAGGACAGCCAGCGCCTCCAGACATTGGCGCTTGACTTTTCAGTGTGTGTATATGCGTGTGTGTGTGTGTGTGTGTGTGTGTGTGTGTGTGTGTGTGTGTGTGTGTGTGTGTGTGTGTGTGTGTGTGTGTGTGTGTGTGTGTGTGTGTGTGTGTGTGTGTGTGTGTGGACGTTTGTGTGACAGAGGGTAGGTCTAAGCATATTATACACACAAGCAAACTATATTGTCTACACCATAGAAATATGGTGGTCCTCTGTAGCTCAGCTGGTAGAGCACGGCGCTTGTAACGCCAAGGTAGTGGGTTCGATCCCCGGGACCACCCATACATTTTTTAAAAATTATGCACGCATGACTGTAAGTCGCTTTGGATAAAAGCGTCTGCTAAATGGCATATTATTATAAATATATGATATCTGTCAATCAATGGCACATAATAAAAATACAACTAGCTTTTTTTCTTCTTGCTTCATGCCTGGGGTCTTAAAAGGCACACAGGAAGGAGGCATATACATTTAGGTGCTTTGACAGCAGCTATGGAAGAAATTATGTGGAGTCCATAGATCCATTTAAAGGGCCATTGATTTGGATTTTGTCCCAAATGGAACCCCTATATACAGCAGACCACAGGGTCAATTCCATTCGTCAATTAAGGAAGTACACAGAAATTCAAATTAGGAAAAATTGAAGTAGCGCCATGCTCTACCAACTGAGCCACACTGCACTTCTGAGAAAATCTTTCTGATTTGGCTAATGTCACATGGGCTAGTGGAAATTGTGGTTGTACCGGCGTGGTTTGACAAGCAAAGTTTCATTCCTCCTGTGTGATACACTATATATACAGTTGAAGTCGGAAGTTTACATACACCTTAACCAAATACATTTAAACTCAGTTTTTCACAATTCCTGACATTTAATCCTAGTAAAAATTCCCTGTCTTAGGTCAGTTAGGATCACCACTTTATTTTAAGAATATAGAAAATAGAAGAGAATGATTTATTTCAGCTTTTATTTCTTTCATCACATTCCCAGTGGGTCAGAAGCTTACATACACTCAATTAGTATTTGGTAGCATTGCCTTTAAATTGTTTAACTTGGTTCAAACGTTTCGGGTAGCCTTCCACAAGCTTCCCAAAATAAGTTGGGTGAATTTTGGCCCATTCCTCCTGACAGAGCTGGTGTAACTGAGTCAGTTTTGTAGGCCTCCTTGCTCGCACACGCTTTTTCAGTTCTGCCCACAAATTTTCTATAGGATTGAGGTCAGGGCTTTGTGATGGCCACTCCAATACCTTGACTTTGTTGTCCTTAAGCCATGTTGCCTCAACTTTGGAAGTATGCTTGGGGTCATTGTCCATTTGGAAGACCCATTTACGACCAAGCTTTAACTTCCTGACTGATGTCTTGAGATGTTGCTTCAATATATCCACATAATTTTCCTTCCTCATGATGCCATCTATTTTGTGAAGTGCACCAGTCCCTCCTGCAGCAAAGCACCCCCACAGCATGATGCTGCCACCCCCGTGCTTCACGGTTGGGATGGTGTTCTTTGTCTTGCAAGCATCCCCCTTTTTACTCCAAACATAACAATGGTCATTATGGCCAAACAGTTCTATTTTGTTTCATCAGACCAGAGGACATTTCTCCAAAAAGTACAATCTTTGTCCCCATGTGCAGTTGCAAACCGTAGTCTGGCTTTTAAATGGCGGTTTTGGAGCATTGGCTTCTTCCTTGCTGAGCGGCCTTTCAGGTTATGTCGATATAAGACTCGTTTTACTGTGGATATAGATACTTTTGTACCCGTTTCCTCCAGCATCTTCACAATGTCCTTTGCTGTTGTTCTGGGATTGATTTGCACTTTTCCCAGCAAAGTACATTCATCTCTAGGAGACAGAACGCGTCTCCTTCCTGAGCGGTATGACGGCGGCGTGGTCCCATGGTGTTTATACTTGCGTACTATTGTTTGTACAGATGAACGTGGTACTTTCATGTGTTTGGAAATTGCTCCCAAGGATGAACCAGACTTGTGGAGGTCTACCATTTTTTTCTGAGGTCTTGGCTGATTTCTTTAGATTTTCGCATTATGTCAAGCAAAGAGGCACTGAGTTTGAAGGTAGGCCTTGAAATACATCCACAGGTGCACCTCCAATTGACTCAAATTATGTAAATTAGCCTATCAGAAGCTTCTAAAGCCATTACATCATTTTCTGGAATTTTCCAAGCTATTTAAAGGCACAGTCAACTGGAATTGTGATACAGTGAATTATAAGTGAAATAATGTAAACAATTGTTGGATAAATTACTTGTGTCATGCACAAAGTAGATGTCCTAACCGACTTGCCAAAACTATAG
>NC_059217.1:34894491-34929491 GCF_020615455.1 Coregonus clupeaformis | reverse complement strand
GAGGAGAGGGGAGGAGACAGGAGAGGAGAGAGGAGAGGGGAGGAGAGGAGGTGTGAGGAGTGAGGAGAGGAGAGAGGAGAGGGGAGAGGAGGAGAGAGGAGGAGAGGAGAGGGGAGGAGACAGGAGAGGAGAGAGGAGAGGGGACGAGAGGAGGACAGGGGAGAGAGGAGAGGAGGCGGAGGAGAGAGGAGATGAGACGAGACGAGAAAAGAGGAGAGGAGGAGAGGAGTGGTGGTGGAGAGGAGAGAGGAGGGGTGGAGTGGTGGAGAGGATAGGGGTGGAGTGGTGGAGAGGAGAGGAGATGCACCCACTGGACATGCACCCACTTTTTGGACATGCACCCACTGTCCAAAAAGCTACAAGAAGTTCCATTCACTCATCAAACACGAGATGGTTCACACCGGGAACCTCCCCTTACAGTGCTCCCAGTGTCCAAAGAGATTCATCTACAATTGCGACCTAGTCGAACACGAGAAAAGGCACTCTGACGACAGGCCTTGTCTCTGCTGGGAGTGTGGCAAGGCCTTCTGTACCAACATTGACCTGAAACAACACATGCAGAATAGCCATGGTGAAAAATCCACAGAGTGTCGTTTCCCATGTCGCCATTGTGGGAAACCCTTCAGGCTTAGTAATTCCCGTGCGAACCACGAGAGGACTAAGCATGGCGGGGTGCGTTACCCGTGTACGTACTGTGGCAAGCAGTTTGTTTGTGCAAATGCATTGAAAAGGCATGATCTGATTCACACGGGGGAGAGGCCTTTTAAATGCAATCATAAGAGTTGCGATAAGGCTTTCAGGTCGAGAGCTGAACTGAGGATACACATGAGATACCATACTGGAGAGCGGCCGTTCAAGTGCAACGCCTGTGGAAAGGGCTTTGTTCAAGCCAATTATCTCACTACGCACTACCGGACTCATACAGGGGAGAAGCCGTATTCATGTTCCCTCTGTGACAAAAGCTTTAACTACCATGACTCCCTGAAGAGACACATGTCTACACACTCAAACGAGAAGCCTTTTAAATGCCTGGACTGTGGGAAAGCTTTCGAACGTAAAACTCTGTTGAATGTACATAAACGATCATGTACATCACTGTATTGAAATGTTAATCCCCCCTGCCCCCCAAATGTGCTTAATGTAACAAGATTTAAAGCATTTCCCATTTAAAACAAAAAGTTTTCCCCTTTTCATATAACTGCAGTTATACTTTTCTCCCATAAGTGAAATTAAATACAAGTAGAATAAAATACTTTGGGGGTTATGGTTTTGCGTATGTGGTCCTCTGTAGCTCAATTGGTAGAGCATGGCGCTTGTAACGCCAGGGTAGTGGGTTCGATCCCCGGGACCACCCATGCGTAAAGGTGTATGCACGCATGACTGTAGGTCGCTTTGGGTGGAAGCGTCTGCTAAATGGCATATTTAATGTATAACAGTGTTCCTTCAGTCCCTCTCCTTGCCTCAACCTGGCTAGCCATTGGCTGAAGGGCCGGCAGATGGTGATATTGAGTCGTTTCATCTTGCCGTCCAAGGGGAATCTATGCAGCAGGTTCTGCACTCCTGTCCCCCGTGGACTGGTTCGTACGTAGAACATTCTCCATACAGGTTGCAAAGGGCGGCAGGTAGCTTAGTGGCTAAGAGCGTTGTGCCAGTAATCGAAAGGTCGCTGGTTCTAATCCCCGAGCCGACTAGGTGAAAAATCTGCCGATGTGCCCTTGAGCAAGGCACTTAACCCTAATTGCTCATGTAAGTCGCTCTGGATAAGAGCGTCTGCTAAATGACGTAAATGTAAATGTAATGTAAAATGAGAGGTGGAGAGGAAAGTAGTGGAGAGGAGGAGTGGAGTGCATCGCAATGCTTGAGAAATCACTACAGCCCCGAGTTTGATCCCAGGCTGTGTCACAGCCGGCCGTGACCGAGAGACCCATGAGGCGGCGCACAATTGGCCCAGCGCCGGCCGGGATTTTCTTGTCCCATCGCGCTCTAGCGACTCCTTGTGGTGGGTTGGGCGTCTGCAACCTGACATCGGTCACCAGTGGTGTTTCTTCCAACATACTGGTGCGGCTGGCTTCCGGGTTAAGCGAGCAGTGTGTCAAGAAGCAGTGCGGCTTGGCAGGGTCATATTTCGGAGGACGCATGGCTCTCGACCTTCACCTCTCCCGAGTCCGTACCGGAGTTGCAGCGATGGGACAAGACTGTAACTACCAATTGGATATCACGAAATTGGGAAAAAAAAGTGGTAAGAGTACAACAACAACAAAGAAAAACATGGTTTAAACTATAATTTTGATATCATGGATGGTCAGTCCTTGCATCCATAGCGTAGTCTATGGATTTGAAAGTGGTTGTATTTCTCCAGCCCCATCCCTCAGCTTTTTACCGAAACTGTGGCGCGGAGAACACTTTTTAAATGTTTAAAATAAGGATTTCCGCATTAAACACATTTAATAGTATAACTATATAATCCGCTAGTGAGGAAGTTACTGACATTAATATCAAGCGAAACTTCTGAAGTTAAGAACAAAACTATACTAGCTAGGTTTCCAACCAATTGGCAAATATTCTAAAAATCCGCATTTGTCCCACCAGAGAGTTTCCATCAAACTGATTTTGTTGCGGATAAAAAGCTACGCGAGATCACGTAGTAGACATAAAAACGGTTAAATTCCCGAATAAAAAAGGCAAGTTAAATGGGTTTGCATTTTACACTCTACTGATCCTATTGTCACAAAAACAATTGCGTTATATAGCGAAAAGCCCACTCTGGTCTTCGTGCTCTAGCCAACAGCTCGCAGTGCGCGTAGATACAGTGATACAGTGATACAGTGCGCATAGATACAGTGATACAGTGCGCGTAGATACAGTAATACAGTGATACAGTGCGCGTAGATACAGTGATACAGTGCGCGTAGATACAGTGATACAGTGCGCGTAGATACAGTGATACAGTCCACGTAGATACAGTGATACAGTGCGCGTAGATACAGTGATACAGTGCGCGTAGATACAGTGATACAGTCCACGTAGATACAGTGATACAGTGCGCGTAGATACAGTGATACAGTCCACGTAGATACAGTGATACAGTGCGCGTAGATACAGTGATACAGTGATACAGTGCGCGTAGATACAGTGATACAGTGCGCGTAGATACAGTGATACAGTGCGCGTAGATACAGTGATATGGTGCGCGTAGATACAGTGATACAGTGCGCATAGATACAGTGATACGGTGCGGGTAGATACAGTGATACAGTGCGCGTAGATACAGTGATACAGTGCGCGTAGATACAGTGATACAGTGCGCGTAGATACAGTGATACAGTGCGCGTAGATACAGTGATACAGTGCGCGTAGATACAGTGATACAGTGCGCATAGATACAGTGATACAGTGCGCGTAGATACAGTAATACAGTGATACAGTGCGCGTAGATACAGTGATACAGTGCGCGTAGATATAGTGATACAGTGATACAGTGCGCATAGATACAGTGATACAGTGCACGTAGATACAGTGATACAGTGCGCGTAGATACAGTGATATAGTCCACGTAGATACAGTGATACAGTGCGCGTAGATACAGTGATACAGTGATACAGTGCGCATAGATACAGTGATATAGTCCACGTAGATACAGTGATACAGTGCGCGTAGATACAGTGATATAGTCCACGTAGATACAGTGATACAGTGCGCGTAGATACAGTGATACAGTGCGCGTAGATACAGTGATACAGTGATACAGTGCGCATAGATACAGTGATATAGTCCACGTAGATACAGTGATACAGTGCGCGTAGATACAGTGATACAGTCCACGTAGATACAGTGATACAGTGCGCATAGATACAGTGATACAGTGCGCGTAGATACAGTGATACAGTCCGCGTAGATACAGTGATACAGTGCGCGTAGATACAGTGATACAGTGCGCGTAGATACAGTGATACAGTCCACGTAGATACAGTGATACGGTGATACAGTCCACGTAGATACAGTGATACAGTGATACAGTGCGCATAGATACAGTGATACAGTGATACAGTGCGCATAGATACAGTGATACAGTCCACGTAGATACAGTGATACAGTGCGCGTAGATACAGTGATACAGTCCACGTAGATACAGTGATACAGTGCGCATAGATACAGTGATACAGTGCGCGTAGATACAGTGATACAGTGCGCGTAGATACAGTGATACAGTGCGCGTAGATACAGTGATACAGTCCACGTAGATACAGTGATACGGTGATACAGTCCACGTAGATACAGTGATACAGTGATACAGTGTGCGTAGATACAGTGATACAGTGATACAGTGCGCATAGATACAGTGATACAGTGCGCGTAGATACAGTAATACAGTGATACAGTGCGCATAGATACAGTGATACAGTGCGCGTAGATACAGTGATACAGTGCGCGTAGATACAGTGATACAGTGCGCATAGATACAGTGATACAGTGCGCATAGATACAGTGATACAGTGCGCGTAGATACAGTGATACGGTGATACAGTCCACGTAGATACAGTGATACAGTGCGCATAGATACAGTGATACAGTGCGCGTAGGCTAGCTACATGATGAGATTCCTATTATGGACAATTACGGCAGCCAAGCATCGATCGTCATACATTCGGAAAGTATTCAGACCCCTTGACTTTTTCCACATTTTGTTACGTTACAGCCTGATTCTAAAATGGATTTTAAAAAATAATAATCCTCATCAATCTACAAACAATACCCCATAATGACAAAGCAAAAACAGGTTTTTAGAAATTTTTGCAAATGTGTTACAAATAAAAAACAGAAATACCTTATTTACATAAGTATTCAGACCCTTTGCTATGAGACTCGAAATTGAGCTGAGGTGCATCCTGTTTCCATTGATCATCCTTGAGATGTTTCTACAACTTGATTAGAGTCCACCTGTGGTAAATTCAATTGATTGGACATGATTTGGAAAGGCACACACCTATCTATATAAGGTCCCACAGTTGACAGTGCATGTCAGAGCAAAAACCAAGTCATGAGGTCGAAGGAATTGTCCGTAGAGCTCCGTGACAGGATTGTGTCGAGGCACAGATCTGGGGAAGGGTACCAAAAAAAATATTCAGAATTGAAGATCCCCAAGAACACAGTGGCCTCAATCATTCTTAAATGGAAGACATTTGGAACCACCAAGACTCTTCCTAGAGCTGGCCGACTGGCCAAACTGAGCAATCGGGGGAGAAAGGCCTTGGTCAGGGAGGAGCCCAAGAACCCGATGGTCACTCGGACAGCGCTCCAGAGTTCCTCTGTGGAGATGGGAGAACCTTCCAGAAGGACAACCATCTCTGTTCACCTACAAATGTTCTGTTTCCATCAGGCCTGTTGTGACATGTTTTACCCAGCATGCACTTTACTCGCATCAAAAGGTTGGATGGAAATCTGGTTATTGAAAGAAACAAACTAATGCAAGGAAATCATTTCCAAATGCATGAGCAAATTTATTGTAAATGGATGCAAAAACATAGTTTTCACAATCTTTTATTTTATTTTTTATTTTAACGGATTAAAACACCTCTCTTTCCTGCGATCTCCCCTGTCTTTGGTTATGTTACCCTGTCCTTTTTTCCAGTTCTGGCACGTTCATTCCAGCGACACAGCACCCTACATTCCACTGCTGGTTTACCTCTGAAGCTAAGTAGGGTTGGTTCTGGATGGGAGACTGGAAGTGCAAAAAAATATATAAAGAAATATTGTTAAAAAAAAATCACATGGGGATTATTTGTTTTTGAGAGGGACAAATATGTGAATTATGTTAACATACTGTTTTACCCACTTTATATGTATATACTGTATTCTAGTCATGGCTCATCCTATATAACTACTGCCCTATACACCTTGTATATCCATAATGTACATACACACCATCATATACTGTATATATTTATATCCCGGACGCTGACATTGCTCATTCTAATATTTCTATATTTCTTAATCCCTTTCTTTTAGATTTTTGGATATACATTTACATTTTAGTCATTTAGCAGACACTCTTATCCAGAGCGACTTACAGTTAGCGAGTGCATACATTTTCATACTGAAGGAATTTGCGTGTATTGTTTTGTATTGTTAGGTATTACTGCACTGCAGTGGCGGTCAGTGCCTTTTAAAATGAGGGAGGACGATTGTTTTTTTTTAATGAGCATGGCCATACTTCAGACAGTGACACATTCAATACCGCCTTGCACACTCTTGCCTGCACCTAGCTGATCTAGGGTGTAATCATTAGTTCAACAGTTGCAAACAAGAGTTTCTATTGGACAAATTCAGGTATATTTATCCCCGTTTCGTTCCGTTTGCTTTCGTTTTAAGAAATGTTTTTCAACAGAATTGGCGGAATGAATTCACCCCTGATCACAGGTAAACACAGTTCACTTTCATAGCAGCCACGTTGTATTCCTTCTCGCATCTACACGCTCTCCTCCTCTCACCTTTTCCCTTCACTTGTGGACTTCAATGCACAACACATCAGCTGTCTGTGACCAGGCGAAAAAACCTTTCCAAGCCAAACCATATCATAACCGCTAACCGCTACACACAGCCTACATCATTGTCACCATATTAGCTAAAGTAACGTCATAGTCAACATAGCTAATAGAACAAACGTGTTAGTGAACCCACTACAATCATGCAGTACAGTGTAAGCAGTTTAGCAGTTACACCGGTGGGCCACGGTGGCAATAAATTAGTAAAACCAAAAGCTTACCTTGACTTGGAAGACTTCCAGTGTTGGATTTTGTATTTGTATTTATTATGGATCCCCATCTTCCTGGGGTCCAGCTAAATTAACGCAGTTATACAATTTTAAAAACATTACAATACATTCACAACAGATTTCACAGCACACTAAGTGTGTGCCCTCAGGCCCCTACTCCACTACCACTTATCTACAACACAAAATCATACATACCCCATACATACCCCAACCAGAAGCCATGGATTACAGGAAACATCCGCACTGAGCTAAAGGGTAGAGCTGCCGCTTTCAAGGAACGGGACTCTAACCCGGACGCTTATAAGAAATCCCGCTATGACCTCCGACGAACCATCAAACAGGCAAAGAGTCAATACAGGTCTAAGATTGAATCATACTACACTGGCTCTGACGCTGCCCGGATGTGGCAGGGCTTGAAAACTATTACAGACTACAAAGGGAAGCACAGCCGCGAGCTGCCCAGTGACACAAGCCTACCAGACGAGCTAAACCACTTCTATGCTCGCTCGAGGCAAGCAACACTGAAGCATGCATGAGAGCACCAGCTGTTTCGGATGACTATGTGATCATGCTCTCCGTAGCCGATGTGAGTAAGACCTTTAAGCAGGTCAACATTCACAAGGCCGCAGGGCCAGACGGTTACCAGGACGTGTACTCCGAGCATGTGCTGACCAACTGGCAAGTGTCTTCACTGACATTTTCAACATGTCCCTGACTGAGTCTGTAATACCAACATGTTTCAAGCAGACCACCATAGTCCCCGTGCCCAAGAACTCTAAGATAACCTGCCTAAATGACTACCGACCCAGTAGCACTGACGTCTGTAGCCATGAAGTGCTTTGAAAGACTGGTCATGGCTCACATCAACAGCATAATCCCAGAAACCCTAGACCCACTCCAATTTGCATACCGCCCCAACAGATCCACAGATGATGCAATCTCTATCGCACTCCACACTGCCCTTCCCACCTGGACAAGAGGAACACCTACGTGAGAATGCTATTCATTGACTACAGCTCAGCATTCAACACCATAGTGCCCTCTAAGCTCATCACTAAGCTAAGGATCCTGGGACTAAACACCTCCCTCTGCAACTGGATCCTGGACTTCCTGACGGGCCGCCCCCAGGTGGTAAGGGTAGGTAACAACACATCTGCCACACTGATCCTCAACACGGGGCCCCCTCAGGGGTGCGTGCTCAGTCCCCCTCCTGTACTCTCTGTTCACCCATGACTGCATGGCCAGGCACGACTCCAACACCATCATTAAGTTTGCCGACGACACAACAGTGGTAGGCCTGATCACCCGACAACGACGGAGACAGCCTATAGGGGAGGAGGTCAGAGATCTGGCCGTGTGGTGCCAGGACAACAACCTCTCCCTCAACGTGACCAAGACAAAGGAGATGATTGTGGACTACAGGAAAAAAAAGAGGACTGAGCACGCCCCATTCTCATCGACCGGGGCTGTAGTGGAACAGGTTGAGAGCTTCAAGTTCCTTGGTGTCCACATCACCAACGAACTATCATGGTCCAAACACACCAAGACAGTCGTGAAGAGGGCACGACAAAGCCTATTCCCCTCAGGAGACTAAAAAGATTTGGCATGGGTCCTCAGATCCTCAAAAAATTCTACAGCTGCACCATCGAGAGCATCCTGACTGGTTGCATCACCGCCTGGTATGGCAACTGCTTGGCCTCTGACCGCAAGGCACTACAGAGGGTAGTGCGTATGGCCCAGTACATCACTGGGGCAAAGCTTCCTGCCATCCAGGACCTCTATACCAGGCGGTGTCAGAGGAAGGCCCTCAAAATTGTCAAAGACTCCAGCCACCCTAGTCATAGACTGTTCTCTCTGCTACCGCACGGCAAGCGGTACCGGAGTGCCAAGTCTAGGTCCAAAAGACTTCTCAACAGCTTCTACCCCCAAGCCATAAGACTCCTGAACAGCTAATCATGGCTACCCGGACTATTTGCACTGCCCCCCCACCCCATCCTTTTACGCTGCTGCTACTCTGTTAAGTATTTATGCATAGTCACTTTAACTCTACCCACATGTACATATTACCTCAACTACCTCAACTAGTCGGTGCCCCGCACATTGACCTCTGCAACGGTACCCCCCCTGTATATATAGCCTCCCTACTGTCAGTTTATTTTACTTCTGCTCTTTTTTTCTCAACACTTTTTTTTATTTTTTTTTTTATTCTTACTTTTTTGTTTAAAATAAATGCACTGTTGGTTAAGGGCTGTAAGTAAGCATTTCACTGTAATGTCTGCACCTGTTGTATTCGGCGCATGTGACCAATAACATTTTATTTTATTTGATTTGATTTGAAATCCATGTGTACGAGTGTGTATAGTGCGTATGTTATCATGTCTGTGTATGCATGTCTGTGCCTATGTTTGTGTTGCTTCACAGTCCCCGCTGTACCGTAAAGTGTATTTAAAAATCGAATTTTACTGCTTGTATCAGTTACTTGCTGTGGAATAGAGTTCCAAGTAGTCGTGGCTCTATGTATGGTGCTAGGAACATTAGCATTTCGCTACACCTGCAGTAACATCTGCAAAATATGTGTTCGCGACCAATAAAATTTGATTTGATTTGATTTTTTAAAAATGTACACGTGTGTTCACGTTTTTTTCACGTGTTTTATTTTCATATTTTTTTTTGTAAGGGTAGTTAGTGGTAATGGCTGATAAAAAAAAAATCCTGTGTCATATTAATTTGGCATCCCTTGATAGTAGTGACATCAGAGACTACCACTTGGAACGTCCGTGTTGTGCATTACGCTTCACAGAGCAGAGATCCATTCTGATGATCTCACAGAGCAGAGATCCATTCTGGTGATCTCACAGAGCAGAGATCCATTCTGATGATCTCATTAGCAGTGCATTACATGGGCTGTTTCCCAAATGGCACCCTATCCCATATATAGTGCACTACTTTTTACCGGAGCATTATGGGAGAATAGTGTGGTATTGTATGCCATTTGGGACGCAACCATGGTGTTGACTGGAGTGATGTGTCTGGTACTGTAGGAAGAAGTGTTTACTACTGTAGGAAGACGTGTGTGCTACTGTAGGAATAAGTATCTGCTACAGTAGGAAGAAGTATCTGGTACTGTAGGAATAAGTATCTGCTACAGTAGGAAGAAGTATCTGGTACTGTAGGAAGAAGTATCTGGTACTGTAGGAAGAAGTATCTGCTACAGTAGGAAGAAGTATCTGGTACTGTAGGAAGAAGTATCTTCTACTGTAGGAAGAAGTATCTGGTACTGTAGGAAGAAGTATATTCTACTGTAGGAAGAAGTATCTGGTACTGTAGGAAGAAGTATCTGCTACAGTAGGAAGAAGTATCTGGTACAGTAGGAAGAAGTATCTGGTACTGTAGAAAGAAGTATCTTCTACTGTAGGAAGAAGTATCTGGTACAGTAGAAAGAAGTATCTTCTACTGTAGGAAGAAGTATCTGGTACTGTAGGAAGAAGTGTCTGCTACTGTAGGAAGAAGTATCTGGTACTGTTGGAAGAAGTATCTGGTATTGTAGGAAGAAGTATCTTCTACTGTAGGAAGAAGTATCATTCTACTGTAGGAAGAAGTATCTGGTACTGTAGGAAGAAGTATCTGCTACAGTAGGAAGAAGTATCTGGTACTGTAGGAAGAAGTATCTTCTACTGTAGGAAGAAGTATCTGGTACTGTAGGAAGAAGTATCATGCTACTGTAGGAAGGAGAGACATCACTAGTGTGGAAAGCCAGCTGGGCTGCATTTTATTCCATTTAGAAGTCCCCTCCCCTATGGCCCTCGTTCACAACCCCTCACCAGATCTGAGACAGCTGGGTTATCCATCAGCTCTGAGACAGCTGGGTTATCCATCAGCTCTGAGACAGCTGGGTTATCCATCAGCTCTGAGACAGCTGGGTTATCCATCAGCTCTGAGACAGCTGGGTTATCCATCAGCTCTGAGACAGCTGGTTATCCATCAGCTCTGAGACAGCTGGGTTATCCATCAGCTCTGAGACAGCTGGGTTATCCATCAGCTCTGAGACAGCTGGGTTATCCATCAGCTCTGAGACAGCTGGGTTATCCATCAGCTCTGAGACAGCTGGGTTATCCATCAGCTCTGAGACAGCTGGGTTATCCATCAGCTCTGAGACAGCTGGGTTATCCATCAGCTCTGAGACAGCTGGGTTATCCATCAGCCCTGCGTCCCAAATGGCACCCTATTCCTTACATAGTGCACTACTTTTGAACAGAACCAAAAGTAGTGCGCTTTATATGCAATAGGGTGCCATTTGGGACGCTGCCCTAGTTTCACCTACCCAGTCCTGTCAGATCTGTGAAGTGGAGTGAACGAGGGAAGTGAACGAGGGCATAGGGGGAGGAATTAAACCTCCTGGAATGAAATGCAGCCCAGGGCACAGCTTAGTCGTCATCTGCGCCACAAATGGCACCCTGTGCACAATGAAGGGACTAGGGTGGTATTTGGGCCACAGCCATCAGCTGCTGTGTGTTCAGCTTCCTTATCTGTCCTGGAGGGCTTGAGGCGTTGTTGCCTTTGTACATGGAACTCTATTCCACATCAAGTAACTGATGCAAGCAGTAAAATTAGATTTAAAAAAACAGATACAAATACACCTTATAGAACAGCGGGGACTGTGAAGCAACACAAACACAGGCACAGACACATGCACACACACACACACGATCACATACGCTCTATACACACATGTACACATGGATTTTGTACTGTAGATATGTGGTAGTGGAGTAGGGGCATGAGGGCACACAGTGTGCTGTGAAATCTGTGAATGTATTGTAATGTTTTTAGAATTGTATAAACTGCCTTAATTTTGCTGGACCCCAGGAAGAGTAGCTGATACCTTGGCAGCAGCTAATGGGGATCCATAATAAATACAAATACCTGGAAGTAACTAACTGGCAGCCATAACAAGGACAGTTCTGGATGGATGGATGGAAGGGAAGAGAAGAAGTTTCAAGTTTTTATTGTCACGTGCACAAGTACAGTGAGAAGAAGAAGAAGAAGAAGAAGAAGAAGAAGAAGAAGAAGAAGAAGAAGAAGAAGAAGAAGAAGAAGAAGAAGAAGAAGAAGAAGAAGAAGAAGAAGAAGAAGAAGAAGAAGAAGAAGAAGAAGAAGAAGAAGAAGAAGAAGAAGATACAGTATGTGGTTCCTTTGTGGAAACACTTTGGGACAATAATGATATTTCTGGAAAATGTAACAAACATATTGTAAAGCCATGTGTGTCGTTATATTGTTGAGTGCTGCTGAGTTGATCAAATGTGATGTCCATAAAATGCCACTTCATTCTTGGTTCACTGTGCAGTAGAGTGGTGGAAATAGAAATAGAATCTCTAGAATATTTCCATCAAAATAGAATCTTAGAAAGGGTTCAGGTTGGAACTCCGTGCTACAGCAAACAAAGAACAGTAGGAGGGTATGTAGGGAGGAACAATGGCGGACTGAAGACAGCGGAGCAGAATGCCTCAAGATAAAAACGGAATGTTCAATATCTGTAAATCTGACTAAATATCAGCACTTCCACTCCACACACTCCTATACTCGTTGGCAATCACCTTCAATCTGGATAACAACACAAAACAAAGGCAAGACACATTTATAGACCAATATTACCAATACAGTCAACACTAAAACATGTCAGAGAGTAAGCATAGAGAACCAATCCCAAAAAGAAAACGAACGGCAGGTGCAGAAACCGATTTGCTAAAGTCAATAAATGATAAATTGGGCATACTTGAACTAGTCAGTAATGATATGAAGGAGTGTTGTGGAAAATAACCACTATACTTTATTACAAATAAGGTCTTACAGAATGTTTGTGGGATCAAGAATGACTTTATTATAATGTCAACAAAGTCAGGCCAATCTGCAGATTTCGCCCCGTCTCTCTTTCTTGACACACACCTCACCCCATCATGCTGTAATCAATCAAGAAGATACCAAGGAGACCAAGGTCTAGCCCAAACTCCATTCAACCCTGGTGCCGCTCTCTTCACAATGTTTGAAGAGAGAGACAAAAGGCAGCCATGGATTTAAGTAAGAGCAAGCACTTTGACCCTAGGGCAGTTTTCCTCTCTACTCCCCCACACACACAGTGAAATGCCCCAATAAAATTCCTAGCCCAGTAACAAACAATTCTAACTCAATGTTCGTGAATAACCCAGTTCTATATTCTAATTTATTCAAGAATATACATCAGGAGTTGAAGGCGAGCCTCGAGATGAGTGACGGAAAAAGCTGCGACAACGGAGAAAGAAACTAACTCAAAGGGTACAGTCAACACGGACGTTAAAGAACATGTTTCTGAGAGCAGCCTTACTCGAAATACAGACAAGATCTATGCGTGAACATCTGGTACTTACCGGAATTAAAAGAGAATGAGGGTGAAGATCCTGAGAGTTTGGTGAAATATTTTCCTGGTTAAAGAGCTACAGATCCCAGGCGATACAATCTTGAACTTGTACATCGTTTCGGACAGAGTGGACAGCGATACGAGCGCCCAATCACTGCCAAATGTCCATTCTTTAAGGATCAAATAATGGTTAAAAGCCTGGGCAAAAGACTCACTGGCACGAAAATAGTGTGGGAGAAAAATCATGTATTTACCTGATTTGTTTAATATTAATAGTTAACAATGAATAACAATTCATAGCAACAATAGTAGAGATATTTCTTAACTACCAATGCTGTGCCTTTCATAAGGATGGTTCCCTCCAGCTCCCTGCAGCTGGTCTGGGCGTGTAGTCAAGGATATGGGATAGAGATAAACTTGAGGAACAGATAGACCTGTACTGTTTCAATTTCTCTTTGCTTCTGAGTAACCTAGTCACACGGTCAAGACAAAGAGCCTCAGAGTGACCACAGTTTTTCAGTTCATCCTGTCTTTTACTATCTTCCAAGGGCGCAGCTGTGTGGAGATATGGGAGCTAACGTTATCACTTGTTTGTGCGCTATGACCCGATACACATAGCCACAAGAAGAAAACAAGGTAGCTCCTGATCTGCTGGGGAGGGGTGGAACCAGCCATGACTAAGCATTTTTAGATCCACTATATAAGACGTCAGCATTTCTTGTTCATTGGGCTCTCAACTAATCACCTACCAGCTCCATTATTGCAATAATTCATCTATATCAAATAAAGATTGATTGTTTGAAGAAATGACAAAGTCTCTCTCACTTGATTAGAATTTCCACGACAAAAGGCACGAATGATCAGTTCCCGAAGGAATTTGCAGAACGGTGCAAAGTTCTGTACCCACTCTTCAAAGTGAATAGACTAAAACGGAAACGTGTAGCTCTCGTAGTCGATAAACTGTACATTGATAACCAACTGTTCAGAGACACCAAGACTACTCCATGGCTATTCTAAATAATACAAAGTTCCCATTGAGGAGTTGAATAATGGAACACCCAATACTATCCTTGGTAGGGATTGTAATAAAACACAGGAAAAACAATAAAATCAATCGATAAAGAAATAAAACTACAAATACACCATTCAATATAGGGAATGTTGTAAAATAATTAGTATTCGACTTTATTTATAAATAGATAAAAGACAGCATTAGAAGAAAGGAGAATTATTGAAATAATACAACTTAAAATATAAGGAACTGGAACACAAAAGGACTCAAAAGCCTGAAATTAGGCAGGAATCAACAAGGTAGAGATAAAAACACAGAGGACATAGGAGGCACAGTATGTGGGTATGTGAGGTGTGGTTAGTTAAGTGAGTGAACAAGGAAAATGGTTGCAAATGCCAAACGCCCATGTGTGTCTGCGAGCAGGAGTTGTTACAGAGAGAGTTTTCAATTTTGTACAGATGTGGAATATACATTTTTAAAATAAAATGTATTTATTTATTTTTTCTATCATGATGGAACGGTCCCCAACCCTATGCCCTAGACACCCACCTGAGCGACCCAAACACTAAGGAGAGGTCCTTATCTATTTTATAGGCCTACTGCAAGTAGCCTACGCGCAGCCAAGACAGAAAGATAAATGCGGTCAGAGACCCACTAAAGCAGCACCGCCCCCTCAAGAGTCTGAGCCTGCCTGGCAGGGTTGGGTCCAACAAAGCCAGAGCCCCCTGATGGGAGAGCATAATATACAAGGAAATTCTCAAAGCTGCTAATGAGAACCTTGACGACCTTCTACCTAGCCGGTGGGGATTCCGGTGGAGTACCCCCACCCAGGTAGTGGCAGTGCTGGCAACACTAGCTGCAGTAACCCATGGCGAGGGGGTCTCACTCGGACAATCAGAGAAGGGGGCAAATTATTGTGGCCCTGGCAGCACAAAATAATCAAAAGGTCTGACTGCTCAGAGATGCTTGGGAAAAATGGTCACGACGGGGGAGCAGCGTGTGTGTGTTTCGGGGGAAAGGGGGGTGTGTCTGAGCTCCATCAGCAAGGACTTGACATTGGTTTAGCAAATCTACCCATTCTTGCTACATTTTGCATGCCTTCTCAAACAGCTACAACTGTATATGCATTTTTGCACATCAAGTCTTCTCTTGAGTTGGGCTCGGGGATGGAACAACTATTGAACATCTGAGCTTGTGGTTGTTTGTGGGGGAAGGGGGGGAAGGGAAGTGTGTGTATGTATATGTTGCTCAGGGTTAATGATATTAGGGACAGTATAGTATGAATCACAATAATTGTTTTCCAAAATAATAATTGGTTGCCAAAAAATGTAATTTTTGTAATGCCAGTCCTGGTTATCGGTAACAATCCTTCGTATGAAGGGCCTGCATTATTATGCATATTATTAGTTAATTGCGGATAAAAAAAATAAAAAAAGATACAATACAATGGAGGTGAGGTGAGGGCGTTGGAAATGCTTTTGGCTGTTCATCTGCTGCTGTTCTGTAGGTGGCACTGTGTGCTCTTTCTAAAGGATGGGTCCCAATCTCTCAAAGGCCCTAGGATCCAGGTGGACAGGGGTGGTCTGCCGGTCACTGGGACGACACCCCCAACTTGGGATGGGGGGGGTGGTTTTAGCAGATGGAATAGTGGAGAACAATTGGAGGTTTACTCTGTAGCAGTGCAAATATCATGGTACAGCTACATGGACACTCAATCGTTATGGTACCTTTTTTTTAATGGTAAGTTTACAAACATGCAGTATATTATAATAAATAGAACTGAAACGTGTATCTCATTATGGTAAATGGTGAAGTAAGTATAGCGAGTTAAAATTTGTAATGGCTTAGGAGACCATATGAAAAGACGATCAGTGTTTACCTAAAAGAGAAGGAATATAATATCTATTGTTATATGTCATCTTGACTACTTTCTTATGTCATTCTCGCTGGCACCAAAAGTTTAAAAAGTGTTGATGGGGGAAAGAATGCGGTTGGACCATCAAATAATTGGCATATACAGTGCATTCGGAAAGTATCAAGACACCTTCCCTTTTTCCACATGTTGTTACATTACAGCCTTATTCTAAAATGGATTAAATAAATAAAAAATATGATTTACATAAATATTCAGACCCTTTGCTACAGTAAGCTTTCCATAAGGGATTTGTCTGGGTGTCTTAGACTGGGCACAGATGGAGTAGGAAGAGACGTAAACCCGGACGTCCCTAGCCAAGGTGGGCCACCAGTACTTCTCAGTCAGGCAGGCGACGGTACGGCCTATCACATGATAACCCGACACAGGCGCCGTGTGCACCCATGAAAGGAGGTTGTCCCGCACACACCCGTTGGCACGTAGGCGCGGGTACTCCGGGCACTGTGCAGGTGCGGGTTCCTGCCGTATGCAGGGCCTGCCGTATGTCGGCGTCCACGTCCCACACCACTGGTGAGCTGATACGGAACGGAGGGATGATGGGGGTCTCCTCTCCCTGCCTCTCTTCTGCGTCATAGAGGGCGTCCGCCTTCACGTTCTTCGAGCCTGGCCTACAGGAAAGTGTGAATTGGAACCTGGCGAAGAATAGAGCCCACCTGGCCTGTCTCGGGTTTCAGCCTCTTCGCTGCCCTGATGTACTCCAGGTTGCGGTGGTCCGTCCACACCAGGAAAGGGTGTTTGGACCCCTCCAGCCAGTGCCTCCATGCCTTCAGAGCCTTCTTGACCGCCAAGAGTTCCAGGTCCCCTACATCGTAGTTCCTCTGGGCGGGGCTCAGCTGCTTGGAGTAGAAGGTGCAGGGCTGCGGTTTTGGAGGGGTTCCGGTGCGCTGGGACAGCACTGCTCCGACTCCAACTTCGGGGGGCATCCACCTCGACGATGAATGGGAGTGATGGGTCGGGATGTGCCAGCACTGGAGTGGTGAAGCGGGCCTTCAGCATCCCGAACGCCCTCTTCGCCTCCACCGTCCAACGAAGCCGCTGGAGACCTCCTCTCAGCAGGGAGGTAAGAGGCGTGACCACCGTGCTGAAGCCCCGGATGAACCTCCGGAAATAGTTGGCGAACCCCAGGAATCGCTGGACAGCTTTCACAGAGTTGGGGATGAGCCATGACCTGACTGCACTGATGCGTTGCTCCTCCATCTCCACTCCCTCCGTGGATATGAGGTAGCCCAAAAAGACACGGACCGCTGGAAAAACAAACAATTATCTTGTTTAACATTGAGATGATGCTCCAACAGTCTTCCCAGCACAGACCTGACTAACGAGACATGCTTGGCTTGGTCAGCAGAATAGACCAAAATGTTGTCTATATAAATCACTACGCCCCGTCCCAGTATGTCCCGAAACACTTCGTTAATAAAGGCCTGGAAGACTGAAGGCGCATTAGACAGGCCAAAGGGCATTACGAGATACTCGTAATGCCCCGTGGTCATGGAAAAGGCAGTTTTCCATTCGTCGCCTGCACGAATGCGCAACAGATTGTAGGCGCTCCTCATGTCCAGTTTCGTGAAGTACTGCGCCCTGTGCATTTGTTCGATGATGGTTGGGATGAGGGGTAAAGGATAGCTGAACTTAACAGTGGCTTTATTCTGTGTTCGAAAATCAATGCAGGGGCGCAGTCCCCCATCTTTCTTCTTAACAAAAAAGAAACTCGAGGAGGCTGATGACGTAGAGGGGCGGATAAAACCCTGCTGGAGGCTCTCCTGTACGTAGGTCTCCATGGACTTGGTCTCCGCACAGGAGAGGGGATAGACGTGTCCTCTCGGGAGGGCTGCGTCAGACGGCAGGTCAATGGCACAGTCCCAGGGGCGATGAGGAGGGGGGTTTTTTAGAAGAAAAAAAAACCCGGTGCAGATCCTGGTTTTCCTCCGGTAAATCCACTTGAGTGGCGTGTTCCGGACTTTCCACCGTAGTGGCTTTGACAGACACCGCGAGACACCTCCCCTGACACTCCTGCGACCAACCCAGCAGTCTCCTCTCGGACCAGGAAATAACAGGGTTACGCCAACTCAACCAGGGGAGACCTAAAACAACGGGGTGCGTGGGGGTGTCTATAATCAAAAAGGTGATTTGTTCTAAATGAGTGCCATGGGTCAGCAGAGAAACGGGAACAATGATGTGATGTACGAGCCCTGTCCCTATTAGACAATTATCCAGGGCTCAAACCGGAATGGGTGACTGTAGGGGAACCAAAGGAATGCATAATGCAGTGGCCAGTGCCCTATCTAAAAGATTCCCGGCAGCTCCGGAATTAATCAGTGCTAACGGGAGTGAGGGGCTAGGGTATTCAGGGAATTTAATGGGAAAACACACTGGTTGAGTTGGCAGAAAAGGAGAGGAGATCTTGCATCCTATCTGGGAAGGGAATTCCCTGACTTGTCACCTCCTCGCCTATTAGTGGATAGAGGGCAGGTCGGGGAGGAATGACCCCTTTCTCCACCATAGGAGCAGAGGCCCAGATACCTCCCTCTCCTACGCACTGCCTCGGCCAAACGTGCAGAGCCCACCTACATCGGTTACTCTGTTATTTGCCACATGCGCCGAATACAACAGGTGTAGACCTTACAGTGAAATGCTTACTTACAAGCCCTTAACCAACAATGCGGTTTTAAGAAAATACACAAAAAGTGTAAGTAATAAATAGATAAGTATAAAATAAAAATAGCAAATAATTAAAGAGCAGCAGTCAAATAAAAGAACAGTAGGGAGGCTATATACTGGGGGTACTGGTACAGATTCAATGTGCGGGGGCACCGGTTAGACGAGGTAATTGAGGTAATATGTACATGTGGGTAGAGTTAAAGTGACTGAATGAGCAGCAGTACCGGGGGGATCCGTGACAGCAGCATTACCGCAAAAATGGAAGAGGCAAGTGGAAGGGGCAGAAACTAAGGAACTTGTCTGTCGGCCCTGCATTAAAGACCAAAATTGGTTAAAGGAAATTGTGATGAATAAAAAAGTATACCAGTTTCATTTAAGGACAAAAAAATGGACAGCTGTGCCATACAGATTGCAAAATAGTTGGGAAGAGATTTTCGATGTACCGATTCCATGGCACATGGTTTATGAACTGATGCACAAAACGACACCCGATTCAAAATTCTTGCAACCAATAGAATGTTATACTGTACACTACCGTTCAAAAGTTTGGGGTCACTTAGAAAATGTCCTTGTTTTCCATGAAAACATACATGAAATGAGTTTGAATAGGGAATATAGCAAAATGAATAGTCATTGACAAGGTTAGAAATAATGATTTTTAATTGAAATAAAAATTGTGTCCTTCAAACTTTGCTTTTGTCAAATAATCCTCCATTTGCAGCAATTACAGCCTTGCAGACCTTTGGCATTCTAGTTGTCAATTTGTTGAGATAATCTGAAGAGATTTCACCCCATGCTTCCTGAAGCACCTCCCACTTGTTGGATTGGCTTGATGGGCACTTCTTAAGTACCATACGGTCAAGCTGTTCCCACAACAGCTCAATAGGGTTGAGATCCGGTGACTGTGCTGGCCACTCCATTATAGACAGAATACCAGCTGACTGCTTCTTCCCTAAATAGTTCTTGCATAGTTTGGAGCTGTGCTTTGGGTCATTGTCAACAGGGCATGTGATAGCCTTCCTTCTTCAAGATCCCTTTTAACCTGTACAAATCTCCCACTTTACCACCACCAAAGCACCCCCAGACCATCACATTGCCTCCACCATGCTTGACAGATGGTATCAAGCACTCCTCCAGCATCTTTTCATTTGGTCTGCGTCTCACAAATGTTCTTCTTTGTGATCCGAACACCTCAAACTTCAATTTGTCTGTCCATAACACTTTTTTCCAATCTTCCTCTGTTCAGTTTCTGTGTTCTTTTAACCATCTTAATCTTTTATTTTTATTGGCCAGTCTGAGATATGGCTTTTTCTTTGCAACTCTGCCTAGAAGGTCAGCGTCCTGGAGTCGCCTCTTCACTGTTGATGTTGAGACTGGTGTTTTCCGGGTACTATTTAATGAAGCTACCAGTTGAGGACCTGTGAGGCGTCTGTTTCTCAAACTAGACAGTCTAATGTATTTGTCCTCTTGCTCAGTTGTGCACCGGGCCTCCCACTCCTCTTTCTATTCTGGTTAGAGCCAGTTTGCGCTGTTCTGTGAAGGGAGTAGTACACAGCTTTGTACGAGATCTTCAGTTTCTTGGCAATTTCTCGCATGGAATAGCCTTCATTTCTCAGAACAAGAATAGACTGACGAGTTTCAGAAGAAAGTTATTTGTTTCTGGCCATTTTGAGCCTATAATCAAACCCACAATTGCTGACGCTCCAGATACTCAACTAGTCTCAAGAAGGCCAGTTGTATTGCTTCTTTAATCAGCACAACAGTTTTCAGCTGTGCTAACATAATTGCAAAAGGTTTTTCTAATGATCAATTAGCCTTTTAAAATGATAAACTTGGATTAGCAAACACAACGTGCCATTGGAACACAGGACTGATGGTTGTTGATAATGGGCCTCTGTACGCCTATGTAGATATTCCATAAAAAATCAGCTGTTTCCAGCTACAATAGCCATTTACAACATTAACAATGTCTACACTGTATTTCTGATCAATTTGATGTTATTTTAATGGACAAAAAAATTGCTTTTCTTTCGAAAACGAGGAAATGTCTAAGTGACCCCAAACTTTTGAACGGTAGTGTATATATTGTGGATACAACCACCCCCAGCTCTGCAGATTGTGTTTGCGAAGAGACAGAATCATTAGATCATTTGTTTTGGTACTGTCCATATGTAGCTTGTTTTTGGTCACACGTTCAGGAATGGCTGAAGAATTGCAACATTTACCTGGAGCTAACTCTGCAAATAGAACTGCTGGGTGATCTGAAAAGTAATAGTCAATCTATCAATAATAGAATACTCTTAGCAAAATGTGTATCTTTAATTTACCATCTGTACTATGAGAATAGAAAGGTTCAGAACTTTTGTGAAACATCACAGCACAGTTGAAAAATATATGGCAAATAGAAATCAAAACTGGATGGTCTTCAGCGATAGATGGGAGGGGCTTCGGGTAGCTGAAGGATGGGACTAAAAACAAACAAAAGATTACTAATGTAAAATATACTGTGTCCGTAAAATGTATATAGTATGTATAAGCTGGAAGTAAAAGCCTAAGTGTTGTTGTCCATTAGTTTACTCCAATTAGAGGAGGGTGGCAGGGTTCGGGGAAAATAATAAAGGAAAAAAAATATATATATATATATGTATGTATATTGATAGAAGCCACAATCTATTTGCAATACTAAAGCTGATCCACCCCCTAAAAAATAAAAAAAATATAAATATAAAGAAATTAAAAGAAAAGTAGGAGGGGTGCTCGACAACAATGACCACGTTTACATGCACACAGTGTTCCGCATAGTAGGTAATATCCCACTTAAGGTCTTATTCTGGATAAGCTGTTTGCATGCATCTTTGATATCCCGCTCAGGAGTATCCCTGTAACCATGAATAAACAGAATATTCCTCGTTTAAGTTCATATTGGTTAAATGGAATATTAAGTGAAATATGGACACTGACTGTAGGCCTATCACCTCTCACATGTAGCATAATATAATATTGACTCTTGCAGAATTATGCATTTCTTGCAGTAAAATAACACAACAAATGTTAATTTTGTCTCGTGAACAGGAGTGGAGAAATGTGATTTATTTATTTCTGCATCTCTGAGAAAATGCAAAATGCGCGTGTAATGTGTTATCTTTGACACACCATTATGCAACCAGACAGTACTTCAACCACAAATGTGTTTCATAGTTTTCTCAGCTTTTCATTTCCTTAAAACCGGTGAAACTGATGACATTTGGACATTTTGCACAGGATCAATCTTTCCACTGTTTTGTAGTTATTGCGTTTTTCCCCGGTCCCTAAACGAAACAGCCAACTTTACCAGTGTTAAATAGATTACTAATGCATTCATTCTATCGATGTAAGACATTATTCTGGTGAGCACTACTTTATTTAGTCTTCTGAGGCAACAGGTTATGACAGAAGAGAAGCTGCATGTATTTAACTATAGAGGACAAACAAACGGCCGACCAAATGTCTGAAATTATAAGCAGAAACTTTTTTTTTAAAGGGGTGGAAGTAGCCAGTATGTATGTAGTCCAGTATGGAATATCAGCAAAATAAATTATTATGGAATTATGGTGGATCGAACTGCGTAGGTAGCCTACTTTTTGAAGTGATTTGCATCGCAGTGCTAGCTGTGCCACTAGAGATCCTGGTTCGAATCCAGGCTCTGTCGTTGCCGGCCGCGACCGGGAGACCCATGGGGCGGCGCACAATTGGCCCAGCGTCGTCCAGGGTAGGGGATGGAATGGCCGGCAGGGATGTAGCTCAGTTGGTAGAGCATGGCGTTTGCAACGCCAGGGTTGTGGGTTCGATTCCCACTGGGGGCCAGTATGAAAAATAAAATAAAATAAATAATAATGTATGCACTCACTGCTCTGCATAAGAGCGTCTGCTAAATGACTAAAATGTAAATTTGTTTGACAATAAAATGAAAACATCATCACACAACACCCATGATATGCGAAACTGAGGGTTCGCAGACCACGAAAAACCAACACTAAACGGGATAAGACGTTTACATGCCACAGGCAGAATATTTTCAGTGCCAATAGCTAATTATTTAAAAGGAAATAAGATCCCGTGCTTAAATATACATGGGTTAGCTAATTCCCAGATCTCTTTTAAATTGCCTAACCTAGCCATATATAATCTGTGGTATGGAACATCTGTAGTTACTGCTGACTATGGAATGGCCTCTGGTCCACTATGCAGCCAGGGTTTTAATTATACATATTCTTGGGGGTGCACAATGTCTCTTGGGGGTGCACAATGTCTCTTGGGGGTGCACAATGTCTCTTGGGGGTGCCTGATGCTAATGTTGACATTGATATTTCAATTATTTTTGGGAATCCATCCAGCCCCCCTGTAATTATAACCATGCCTCAGGTGAGTCTGAAGAGGAGGAATATGTTTTTTTTTTTAAACTCCTCTATAAATTCCAGACTACAAAGTCTAAACTAATAGGCGTATCTTAATGCTCTGTAGTTACTCCAGTGGTTCAGTCTATCTGTGTCCTAATGCTCTGTAGTTACTCCAATGGTTCAGTCTATCTGTGTCTTAATGCTCTGTAGTTACTCCAGTGGTTCAGTCTCTGTGTCCTAATGCTCTGTAGTTACTCCAGTGGTTCAGTCTCTGTGTCCTAATGCTCTGTAGTTACTCCAGTGGTTCAGTCTATCTATAGACCACTTTGGGTAGGCCTAGAAGTAAAGCCAACAAAAAATTGTTGAACTAAATTCAGATCTAGGTAGTGTTTTCAGTAGTCAGTAACTTTTTTTGCCATGTAGCGGTGTAGCTAACTACTGGAACTACACACAACTTATTTTGTCAAAAAGATTTTACAAAAATGTGTGAAGTAGGCAAGAATTTCTTATTCGGCGTCAGACCTGCCTAATTCTCACTTTAAACATTGTTTTTGTGTGTATTAGGATAAATTACACATTCTGTTAACATCTGACTACAGAATGATCTGTTCTTGCAATTCGTATTCGATGCCATTTCTGATTTAGATATGATCATTTTTAATGAAGTAGCATGTTAGCCTGGGCTGGCAGGCAGGTTGACCTACTGTGTTGAGGAGTAGTGAACTACATGCAGTTCAACTAGTAATTAAACTACATTTTGCAGTAGCTTGGTGGTAGTTGAATTAAATTCAAACCTTGGTTGTGTTTTCAGTAGATAATAACTTTGTTGCCATGTAGCGGTGTAGCTAACTACTGGAAGGACACACTACTTTTTTTTTGTTGCAAAAATAACAGAAAATATGGGTGAAGTATGCAAGAATTTCAGGCATCAGACCTGCGTAATTCTGACGAAACATCGTTTTTGTGTTTAAGAGGCTAAATTACACATCCTGTTAGCATCTGACTCCAGAGTGATCTGTTCTTGCAATTTGTGGTCTACGGCATTTCAGATTTACTGTAGATACCAGAATGTATCACGAAGTAGTTTGGATGTAGTTAACTACTATTTCAAAGTATGAGTAGCTTTTGTGTAGCTTAGCTTTTTCCCAGTGTGTAGTAACTGTTTTCAGAGTACCTTCCCCAATCTCCAACACGTCATAGGCTACAATCCATGACAAGATTCATAGAATCAAATGTGTTTTTACTAAACTACTATGGAGTAAGGCTGTAGGCTGTAAGGTTTCGAAGTAGCGCTGATGTTTGACCCCATAAGTAAATGCGATAAGATCCTCAAAATGTATTATTAATTAGTCCTTTTCAAATACTTCCCTCCTTGCCTCCCTCCCCCCTCCCGCTCTCCGTGCCTCTTTCTGACTACACATCGCCTACACACTCTCCCCTACCTCACCGCACGGACGCTTGAACTAACGCCGCAGCACAGACTGTTTTTCACCCGACTGTTTTCCAGCAAAGTCCCCGCGGTCCCGGAGAAAGGAAGGAAGGAACGAAGAAAGAAAATAATGTTTAAATCCTGACTAAAAATCGAATGGATTGGGCTCTCTATTCTGAGTGCTAATACGATTATAGAGGAGTGTATCCTTGGTACTGTCATTGTAGACATGGCTCGTAGCCGCGGTATGGCACCTTTCTCTCAGTTCCTCGGGGAGTGTTTCCCCTGTCAGTCCTTCACCGCTACTGGAAATGGCGTTGAGATGCTGCTGAACAAGGAAGACGCAGTGAAGGCAGACGCTGCCAGGGAATAAACTACTACTAATATATGATTACCTATGTTTTTCTTTGGGTTGGATTCTTAGTAGTGGTGGACAATACCATGGTGAATTACCAGAAATATATTACTGTTATGCAGCTGGCTCTCGGGGTGACCTCCTACAACAAAGAACATCATCTTCCTCCCAGGAAATCGTTGTGGTGAGTATGAGTATGAATATGACTTAGTGCTTCTGCTGCCTGCTGCTGCGGATGATTCAGAATCATTATGGGATGTCGCCAGCCAGGCAGTTCAGGTTGAAGCTGAGTAGATGGGGGGGGGATTCTATAGCAACGCGCCAAGCTGCCTGCCTCCCCGCACATCCTTTTATAATAAGAGGGTCATGGTCGGAGAAGGAAACACGGTAGCTACGGTAGCGTGAGCAGACTCAATCTGCAAGATGGGCATTTTGTGTTTGTTTCACTCTGTGATATATATTTCAGAACCGTCCAGTGACTTTATCTACCGCAGCCAGCCTGCCCTATCTCTCTCTCTCTCTCTCTATGCACCATGTTGCGATCATTAGGCTACAACAGTCTACTCTAGGGCTAGTCGATATACTGTAGGCTAGGTCAATTCCGCATGCCCTAAGTTTGCCTGCGTGCGTGCGTGCGTGCGTGTGCGTGCATGCGTTTGTTTGCGTGGGCGCGTGCATTAATGTGTGCGCTGGGGGGTGGGTGATAGGCTATCAAGGGGCCAGTGTTTTATAGTGGGGTTTTTTTATACAATAAATCTATCCAAGTTGAGTGTGTTTGTTCAATGCTTTATAGGCTTGTCATTGTTATTTCTGCTCCTCTGTAACCTCGTGCTTCTGCTCCTCTGTGACCTCGTGCTTCTGCTCCTCTGTGACCTCGTGCTTCTGCTCCTCTGTAACCTCGTGCTTCTGCTCCTCTGTGACCTGGTGCTTCTGCTCTTCTGTGACCTCGTGCTTCTGCTCCTCTGTGACCTCATACTTCTGCTCCTCTGTAACCTCATGCTTCTGCTCCTCTGTGACCTCGTGCTTCTGCTCCTCTGTGACCTCGTGCTTCTGCTCTTCTGTGACCTCGTGCTTCTGCTCCTCTGTGACCTCGTGCTTCTGCTCCTCTGTGACCTGGTGCTTCTGCTCCTCTGTGACCTGGTGCTTCTGCTCCTCTGTAACCTCATGCTTCTGCTCTTCTGTAACCTCCTCCTCTGTAACAGTTCTGCTACTGCTACTTTCTCATATACACTTTCATTATGTGTTAAATCATCAATAACTCCCTTTGTAAATTACAGTAATGTAAGTAATTCATTAATAAAGATTAAAATGGAAAAAATGTATTTTCCTCTCCTGTTTTTCTTGTCCATTGTAAACTGTGAAGTGCAGCAGAGCAGCAGGCCTTGCCTTTAACAACCGTTCGGTTGCATCCCAAAATCGCACCCTATTCACTACGTAGTGCACTACTTTTGACCAGAGTAGTGCGCTATATAGGGAATAGGGTGCCATTTGGGAACCAACCAAACCCCTCTCATCTACATCTTCATTAAACATTCCATTCAGCTACTCTTCTCTGTGTGGTTGTGTCTTCTTGTGTCTTGTCCTCCATTTCAATCAATGGCTTTCATGTATTTCTTTGCATGCTTAAAACATTTTGTGTGATCATATCTCCAGGGCCCGTATAAAACATCTCAGAGTAGGAGTGCTGATCTAGGATCCGTTTTGCCTTTAAAATCATAATGAATAAGATTACATGGACGGGGGGGGGGGGGCTGATCCCAGATCAGCAGTCTTACTCTGAGATGCTTTATGCCTATGGCCCTGATCCTCCTGTCCTGTCCTGTCCAGTCCTGCCCTGCCCAGTCCTGTCCTGTCCTGTCCTGTTCTGTCCTGTCCTGTCCTGTCCTGTCCTGCCCTGCCCTGCCCCTGCCCTGCCCTGCCCTGTCCAGTCCAGTCCAGTCCAGTCCAGTCCAGCTCCTGCCCTGCCCTGCCCTGCCCTGCCCTGCCCTGCCCTGCCCTGTCCAGTCCAGTCCAGTCCAGTCCTGTCCTGCCCTGCCCTGCCCTGCCCTGCCCTGTCCAGTCCAGTCCAGTCCAGTCCAGTCCAGCCCTGCCCTGCCCTGCCCTGCCCTGCCCTGCCCTGCCCTGCCCTGCCCTGCCCAGTCCAGTCCAGTCCAGTCCCTGCCCTGCCCTGCCCTGCCCTGCCCTGCCCTGCCCTGCCCTGCCCTGTCCAGTCCTGCCCTGCCCTGCCCTGCCCTGCCCTGCCCTGCCCTGCCCTGTCCTGTCCTGTCCTGTCCTGTCCTGTCCTGTCCTGTCCTGTCCTGTCCTGTCCTGTCCTGTCCTGTGAAGCTTTATTATATTTACATATAAAGCATCTCAGAGTAGTAGTGCTGATCTGGGATCAGGTCTCAGGTAGTCTGTAGCTGTGGAGAGAGAAGGGTTTCTGTGCTTACGACAAGATTACTATCCTGTTGAAAAGAAAACAAGACAGTTAATTATCGGTCAATAACCTCTTCAGCACTTTGCTGCTGCTGTTAGTCTCTGTCTGACAAACAAAGGCATACAGCGGGAGATCATTCCCCCCCCCCCCGATAATGCTGTGACACTTTGGCATGGCTCCATTGGGGTTACAGGCTTATGTCTTATCAACACTCGTTTCATATAGAACAGCAGATCAGAACAGAATAGTTTAAAATAGAATATAAAAGAAAATAACATTGCATTTATTTATTTTTATTTTACCAGGCAGGTCCATTTAAGGTAACAAATTCTTAGTTACAATAGAATAGAATATAAAATATTTGGAGTGAATGAGGAGATCACAATGCAGGCCTAAGCCTGTCTAACAGTGGGAAAGATCTTATCTCCTTCATTTTCTGTGCTCATTAATAGTAGGGGGTTAGAGGCTATCATTCCATCTGACAAATATCCTTTCCATGCACGTCATTGTATTGTGTTGCACTTAACGTCTGCCTCACCACATCTCTTTTTTCTTGGTAATGTTCTGTATTAATTAATATTAGGAAATCTGATGTGCTCTGACTGAGGCATATCTTGTCCTGTCTCCTGCATGTCATTGTATGGTGTTGTACTGTACCATCGGTCTTAAATCAACCTCCTCGCATCTTGCTCTTGTAAACCCCGGACACTCCCACTCATTTAATGGTGCATGAACCCATAGAAATATAGTTACTGGAAAGGATAAAGCTGCATGCCTGCTGGTCCACCCTTCACAGAACATTGACTTGAATGGGAATGCCCGTTCTAGTAATTATGTTTCTATTCATGAAACCCTACTCCAGTAACCAGAGAGGAATGATGTCACCACAAGCCATACAGGGACCAACTATAGAAATACAATTCCTAGAATGTCCCCCAGACCACAGCATTTGAATTGGAACCCATGCTGGGCCGATCCCAATTTGATTCCTATGAGTCCCGTTGGCCCTCCACCATTCAATGTTTGATCCCTTCGAGTCCCGTTGGCCCTCCACCATTCAATGTTTGATCCCTACGAGTCCCGTTGGCCCTCCACCATTCAATGTTTGATCCCTTCGAGTCCCGTTGGCCCTCCACCATTCAATGTTTGATCCCTTCGAGTCCCGTTGGCCCTCCACCATTCAATGTTTGATCCCTTCGAGTCCCGTTGGCCCTCCACCATTCAATGTTTGATCCCTTCGAGTCCCGTTGGCCCTCCACCATTCAATGTTTGATCCCTTCGAGTCCCGTTGGCCCTCCACCATTCAATGTTTGATCCCTTCGAGTCCCGTTGGCCCTCCACCATTCAATGTTTGATCCCTTCGAGTCCCCGTTGGCCCTCCACCATTCAATGTTTGATCCCTACGAATCCCGTTGGCCCTCCACCATTCAATGTTTGATCCCTTCGAGTCCCGTTGGCCCTCCACCATTCAATGTTTGATCCCTACGAGTCCCGTTGGCCCTCCACCATTCAATGTTTGATCCCTACAAGTCCCGTTGGCCCTCCACCATTCAATGTTTGATCCCTTCGAGTCCCGTTGGCCCTCCACCATTCAATGTTTGATTCCTACGAGTCCCGTTGGCCCTCCACCATTCAATGTTTGATCCCTATGATCGTGAAAGTGACAACCTGACACTTTTTAATTTTTGTCAAAAACAACTTTTATATCGAAGGAGTACCTTTCATTTGATGGCCTGCACGTGCGCAGTTCGGCGGCGACACGACCGTTAGACCAGATGACTTGTTTCTACGCATGAGCTGTGCTAGCTATTGTCGCCATGACGTCGCCTACAAGTGTGATCTGGGATTTCGATTGGAAAAGCAGTTTCTGCATATCTTCATACTGTACTGTCTTTGTCTACACTGCTCAGTGCTTGTACCTATCCGGACCATTCAGACATGCGAACAACGAAGGATGAACGATTTGGGACCGACTACTCTCCTGTGTCCCCATACAGCAGGGGTCAGGTAGGCAGGGACCAACCATATAAATATAATTACTAGAACGGTAAACCCCTTAAGAGTATTTCTATTTCTATGGGACAAACCACCATGGTGCTCTGCCCCTGTATCCCGGCAGCAGGGGTCAGGTAGGCAGGGACCAACCATATAAATATAATTACTAGAACGGTAAACCCCTTAAGAGTATTTATATTTCTATGGGACAAACCACCATGGTGCTCTGCCCCTGTATCCCCGGCAGCAGGGGTCAGGGGTCAGGTCAGTCTGTCAGCCTGTTGTTGCTCTGATCATATGCAGCAGCTCTTTATCTCTAGGCCTGTTTACTTAATCATATTCCTTAGTCGTACCCTTATTAGCCTAATTCTTCCCCCGGGACAGAGAGGAGAGGAACAGGGGGATCTGGGACAGAGAGGAGAGGAACAGGGGGATCTGGGACAGAGAGGAGAGGAACAGGCGGATCTGGGACAGAGAGGAGAAGATCAGGGGGATCTGGGACAGAGAGGAGAGGAGAGGAACAGGCGGATCTGGGACAGAGAGGAGAGGAACAGGGGGATCTGGGACAGAGAGGAGAGGAACAGGGGGATCTGGGACAGAGAGGAGAGGAACAGGCGGATCTGGGATAGAGAGGAGAGGAACAGGCGGATCTGGGACAGAGAGGAGAGGAACAGGCGGATCTGGGACAGAGAGGAGAGGAACAGGCGGATCTGGGACAGAGAGGAGAGGAACAGGGGGATCTGGGACAGAGAGGAGAGGAACAGGGGGATCTGGGACAGAGAGGAGAGGAACAGGGGGATCTGGGATAGAGAGGAGAGGAACAGGGGGATCTGGGATAGAGAGGAGAGGAACAGGGGGATCTGGGACAGAGAGGAGAGGAACAGGGGGATCTGGGACAGAGAGGAGAGGTACAGGGGGATCTGGGACAGAGAGGAGAGGAACAGGGGATCTGGGACAGAGAGGGAGGAGGAACAGGGGGATCTGGGACAGAGAGGAGAGGAACAGGGGGATCTGGGACAGAGAGGAGAGGAACAGGGGGATCTGGGACAGAGAAGAGAGGAACAGGGGGATCTGGGACAGAGAGGGGAAGATCAGGGGGATCTGGGACAGAGAGGAGAGGAACAGGCGGATCTGGGACAGAGAGGAGAGGAACAGGGGGATCTGGGATAGAGAGGAGAGGAACAGGCGGATCTGGGACAGAGAGGAGAGGAACAGGCGGATCTGGGACAGAGAGGAGAGGAACAGGCGGATCTGGGACAGAGAGGAGAGGTACAGGGGGATCTGGGATAGAGAGGAGAGGAACAGGCGGATCTGGGACAGAGAGGAGAGGAACAGGGGGATCTGGGACAGAGAGGAGAAGAACAGGGGGATCTGGGACAGAGAGGAGAAGAACAGGGGGATCTGGGACAGAGAGGAGAAGAACAGGGGGATCTGGGACAGAGAGGAGAGGAACAGGGGGATCTGGGATAGAGAGGAGAGGAACAGGGGGATCTGGGACAGAGAGGAGAGGAACAGGGGGATCTGGGACAGAGAGGAGAGGAACAGGCGGATCTGGGACAGAGAGGAGAGGAACAGGCGGATCTGGGACAGAGAGGAGAGGAACAGGGGGATCTAGGACAGAGAGGAGAGGAACAGGGGGATCTGGGACAGAGAGGAGAGGAACAGGGGGATCTGGGACAGAGAGGAGAGGAACAGGGGGATCTGGGACAGAGAGGAGAGGAACAGGCGGATCTGGGACAGAGAGGAGAGGAACAGGCGGATCTGGGACAGAGAGGAGAGGAACAGGCGGATCTGGGACAGAGAGGAGAGGAACAGGGGGATCTGAGACAGAGAGGAGAGGAACAGGGGGATCTGGGATAGAGAGGAGAGGAACAGGGGGATCTGGGACAGAGAGGAGAGGAACAGGGGGATCTGGGATAGAGAGGAGAGGTACAGGGGGATCTGGGACAGAGAGGAGAGGAACAGGGGGATCTGGGACAGAGAGGAGAGGAACAGGGGGATCTGGGACAGAGAGGAGAGGAACAGGGGGATCTGGGATAGAGAGGAGAGGAACAGGCGGATCTGGGACAGAGAGGAGAGGAACAGGCGGATCTGGGACAGAGAGGAGAGGAACAGGGGGATCTGGGATAGAGAGGAGAGGAACAGGCGGATCTGGGACAGAGAGGAGAGGAACAGGCACATTTGGGACAGAGAGGAGAGGAACAGGCGGATCTGGGACAGAGAGGAGAGGAACTGGGGGATCTGGGACAGAGAGGAGAGGAACTGGGGGATCTGGGACAGAGAGGAGTGGAACAGGGGGATCTGGGATAGAGAGGAGAGGAACAGGGGGATCTGGGACAGAGAGGAGAAGATCAGGGGGATCTGGGACAGAGAGGAGAGGAACAGGCGGATCTGGGACAGAGAGGAGAGGAACAGGCGGATCTGGGACAGAGAGGAGAGGAACAGGGGGATCTGAGACAGAGAGGAGAGGAACAGGGGGATCTGGGATAGAGAGGGAGAGGAACAGGGGGATCTGGGACAGAGAGGAGAGGAACAGGGGGATCTGGGATAGAGAGGAGAGGTACAGGGGATCTGGGACAGAGAGGAGAGGAACAGGGGGATCTGGGACAGAGAGGAGAGGAACAGGGGGATCTGGGACAGAGAGGAGAGGAACAGGGGGATCTGGGATAGAGAGGAGAGGAACAGGCGGATCTGGGACAGAGAGGAGAGGAACAGGCGGATCTGGGACAGAGAGGAGAGGAACAGGGGGATCTGGGATAGAGAGGAGAGGAACAGGCGGATCTGGGACAGAGAGGAGAGGAACAGGCACATTTGGGACAGAGAGGAGAGGAACAGGCGGATCTGGGACAGAGAGGAGAGGAACTGGGGGATCTGGGACAGAGAGGAGAGGAACTGGGGGATCTGGGACAGAGAGGAGTGGAACAGGGGGATCTGGGATAGAGAGGAGAGGAACAGGGGGATCTGGGACAGAGAGGAGAAGATCAGGGGGATCTGGGACAGAGAGGAGAGGAACAGGCGGATCTGGGACAGAGAGGAGAGGAACAGGCGGATCTGGGACAGAGAGGAGAGGAACAGGGGGATCTGGGATAGAGAGGAGAGGAACAGGCGGATCTGGGACAGAGAGGAGAGGAACAGGCAGATTTGGGACAGAGAGGAGAGGAACAGGCGGATCTGGGACAGAGAGGAGAGGAACAGGGGGATCTGGGACAGAGAGGAGAGAAACAGGGGGATCTGGGACAGAGAGGAGAGGAACAGGGGGATCTGGGACAGAGAGGAGAGGAACAGGCGGATCTGGGACAGAGAGGAGAGGAACAGGCAGATCTGGGACAGAGAGGAGAGGAACAGGGGGATCTGGGACAGAGAGGAGAGGAACAGGGGGATCTGGGACAGAGAGGAGAGGACCAGGGGGATCTGGGATAGAGAGGAGAGGAACAGGCGGATCTGGGACAGAGAGGAGAGGAACAGGGGGATCTGGGATAGAGAGGAGAGGAACAGGCGGATCTGGGACAGAGAGGAGAGGAACAGGGGGATCTGGGACAGAGAGGAGAGGAACAGGGGGATCTGGGACAGAGAGGAGAGGAACAGGCGGATCTGGGACAGAGAGGAGAGGAACAGGCGGATCTGGGACAGAGAGGAGAGGAACAGGGGGATCTACAGTTTAAAAAGATGGATAAACTCCTGTTGTTATTATTCCTTCCATCTCATCTCCATATTTTCTTACAGACCCAACCGTAGACTATAAGTTACCTACCTACCAGTAGTGATACAGACCCAACCGTAGACTATAAGTTACCTACCTACCAGTAGTGATACAGACCCAACCGTAGACTATAAGTTACCTACCTACCAGTAGTGATACAGACCCAACCGTAGACTATAGGTTACCTACCTACCAGTAGTGATACAGACCCAACCGTAGACTATAAGTTACCTACCTACCAGTAGTGATACAGACCCAACCGTAGACTATAAGTTACCTACCTACCAGTAGTGATACAGACCCAACCGTAGACTATAGGTTACCTACCTACCAGTAGTGATACAGACCCAACCGTAGACTATAGGTTACCTACCTACCAGTAGTGATACAGACCCAACCGTAGACTATAAGTTACCTACCTACCAGTAGTGATACAGACCCAACCGTAGACTATAGGTTACCTACCTACCAGTAGTGATACAGACCCAACCGTAGACTATAGGTCAACAAAAAAACAGTTGCTCTGTGACCTTGGCTAAATTAAAACAAAAGTAGTGGTTTCCTTCTATTATCCAGTTGTAAACTGTGACCTAGTAGAAATTAGCTGCGTCCCACCAGTGGGCCCCAACCCTCCTTTTGGGAAACACAGGGCTAAACCGGACCATTCTGGCTCAGAATAAAACCTTACACAACCTTTGTCCTTCCTCCTCGTCATTAAAGCTGATGAATAAAAGCGTCACAAATGACTTCTCCGTTGGCCATTGGTTACATCATCACTGAGGTCAAGCTGAGGACGGGGTAGACACACCTGCTACAACTTGCTCCGCCCACAGGCTGGACAGTAAACACATTCGTTTTGTATTTAACCAGGCCAGGAGACATCTCACAAGGGAGACCTGACAGAGAGGGCTACTCAGTACAAAAAACGAAACACAAGTCATACAGTACCGTTGACCTAAAGGAACAGAGCTATATGTCTAGATTATGTATTAAATACATGGCTCTGGATTGAAATAAGACTTGATAAAATGTCTCCCAACCAACCTTCCACCTTCCCTCGTCAGCCAAGACAACAATACTCTGACTACTGAGGATATTGATTAAAAAAATAAATTTAAAAAAACGGATCAAGTTAAAGACCGCCATTTTAGGATCAAACATCTATAATCAAACATTTCTTTCGCAATGAAAGTTGTAGTCAGTCAACAACATTGTGGTTGTCATGTCAACTGATCATTTCACATTCTTACCTTCATCTTTTGTTCTTAGACTGAGGCATTCATACAGCTCAATCATATGCTTGCTCTCATTTCTATGCAAAGCATATTGAGATATGTTCAAACTGTGCACACATTTTAGGATTTTCTGTAAGGTGAAAGAAGAGGTGATTTCAGCACCTGGTTGGTGATAGTATCTGGCCACAGCTGAAATCACCTTGTTTATAAAAGGTAAAGTCTAATGGTGTTGTCCCTAACGGGCTGAAACAACCTCACCATAAACCTCAACAACCTCACCATAAACCTCAACAACTTCACCATAAACCTCAACAACCTCACCATAAACCTCAACAACCTCACCATAAACCTCAACAACCTCATCATAAACCTCAACAACCTCACCATAAACCTCAACAACCTCACCATAAACCTCAACAACCTCACCATAAACCTCAACAACCTCACCATAAACCTCAACAACCTCACCATAAACCTCAACAACCTCACCATAAACCTCATTGTACATTGCTGATGTTTTGCATAACTTGCCAATACTTACACAATTTCATTTCATTGAGTGAAAATGAAAAATGAATAAGTCAACATTGTTAAGTGGATGGGCTTACAGTCCTTTAGTCATAGGAAATGTTAGATACATCCACAGGAGATGCTTGCTTCATTTTTTTATTTTCTTAGGTAGAGGCTTGGATGACATTTTAATATCTACTCTGAGGCAATGTCTTGAT
>NC_059217.1:34881991-34891991 GCF_020615455.1 Coregonus clupeaformis | reverse complement strand
TTCTGCATCTTCCTTTTCACAATACCCACAGATTTTCTATGGGGCTAAGGTCAGGGAGTTGGCTGGCCAATTTAGAACAGAAATACCATGGTCCGTAAACCAGGCACGGGTAGATTTTGCGCTGTGTGCAGGCGCCAAGTCCTGTTGGAACCTGAAATCTCCATCTCCATAGAGCAGGTCAGCAGCAGGAAGCATGAAGTGCTCTAAAACTTGCTGGTAGACGGCTGCGTTGACCCTGGATCTCAGGAAACAGAGTGGACCGACACCAGCAGATGACATGGCACCCCAAACCATCACTGATGGTGGAAACTTTACACTAGACTTCAGGCAACGTGGATCCTGTGCCTCTCCTGTCTTCCTCCAGACTCTGGGACCTCGATTTCCAAAGGAAATGCAAAATTTGCTTTGGCCAGAAAACATGACTTTAGACCACTCAGCAGCAGTCCAGCTCTTTTTCCTTAGCCCAGGTGAGACGCTTTTCGCGCTGTTTCTTGGTCAACAGTGGCTTGACACAGGTATGCGGCAGTTGAAACCCATGTCTTTCAAGCGTCTCTTGGTGGTGGATCTTGAAGCCCTGACTCCAGCAGCTGTCCACTCCTTGTGAATCTCCCCCACATTTTTGAATGGTTTTTTTTCACAATCTTGACTAGGGCGCGGTGATCCCTATCGCTTGTACACTTTTTTCTGACCACAGTTTTTCCTTCCCTTTGCCTCTCTATTAATGTGTTTGGACACAGAGCTCTGAGAACAGCCAGCCTCTTCTGCAATAACCTTTTGTGTCTTTCCCTCCTTGTGCAATGTGTCGATGGTCGCCTTTTGGACAGCTGTCAAATCTGGAAGTCTTCCCCATGTTTGTGTAGGCTTCAGAACTGGACTGAGAGACCATTTTAAAGCCCTTTGCAGGTGTTTTGAGTTAATCAGCTGATTAGTTTGTGGCACCAGGTGTCTTCAAAATGTAACCCTTACACAATATTCTAATTTTGTGACACACGGAATTTTGGATTTTCATTTGTTGCCACTTCAAATCATCAAAATTAAATGAAATAAACATTTGAATGCATCAGTCTGTGTGCAATGAATAAATATAATGTACAAGTTACACCTTTTGAATGCAATTACTGAAATAAATCAAGTTTTTCAAAATATTCTAATTTACTGACTTTTACCTGTATATATATACACACAGTACCAGCCAAAAGTTTGGACACACCTACTCATTCCAGGGTTTTTCTTTATTTTTACTATTTTCTACATTGTAGAATAATAGTGAAGACATCAAAACTATGAAATAACACATATGGAATCATGTAGTAACCAAAACAGTGTTAAACAAATCAAAATATATTTTATATTTGAGATTCTTCAAAGTAGCCACCCTTTGCCTTGATGACAGCTTTGCACACTCTTGGCATTCTCTCAACCAGCTTCATGAGGTAGTCACCGTTCTCTCAACCAGATAGTTAGTATTCTCTCTAATACACACTCTAGCTGAACAGTCACCCAGGCAACCAGAGGTAGATTCACCCAGGCAACCAGAGGTAGATTTAACCAGGCAACCAGAGGTAGATTCACCCAGGCAACCAGAGGTAGATTTAACCAGGCAACCAGAGGTAGATTTAACCAGGCAACCAGAGGTAGATTCACCCAGGCAACCAGAGGTAGATTTAACCAGGCAACCAGAGGTAGATTTAACCAGGCAACCAGAGGTAGATTTAACAAGTCAGCAAATAGAGGTAGATTTAACCAGGCAACCAGAGGTAGATTTAACCAGTCAGCAACCAGAAGTAGATTTAACCAGGCAACCAGAGGTAGATTTAACCAGGCATCCAGAGGTAGATTTAACCAGTCAGTGTCCAGAGGTAGATTTAACCAGTCAGCAACCAGAGGTAGATTTAACCAGGCAACCAGAGGTAGATTTAACCAGTCAGTGTCCAGAGGTAGATTTAACCAGTCAGCAACCAGAGGTAGATTTAACCAGTCAGCAACCAGAGGTAGATTTAACCAGGCAACCAGAGGTAGATTTAACCAGGCAACCAGAGGTAGATTTAACCAGGCAACCAGAGGTAGATTTAACCAGGCAACCAGAGGTAGATTTAACACACACACAACTATTCCCTGTAGTCTTAAAAAAACATTCCCCCTTCACATATACACAGACACACACACAAAAGCATGCACACACACACACACACACACACAGACACACAGGAGCATGAGTTAACCAGCGTAAATTAACTTTACACTCTGTTGTTGTCGGGCCCTACGGGTTAACTACTGCAGCTAACACCACATGTTCCCCTTAGCTGGGTTTCTGTTGCTTTAACGTTTCCATTTGCTTTGATCTGCTAAAATGTCTACCACAACAACAGAAGGACACAGTATAAACACGGTATAATTAGTATTTCAGGCTCAACGAAGGTCTACGGTAGACAGAGAAGAAGAACAGTACCATTTTAAAAACTAGTCAGCCAAACTGAACCGAGGAGAGCTGTAGGGCACTGGCCCGGTTACACATCCACCATAGTCGCCGGAACTGTGACTTGAAAGGACAATGTGGGGGGGAAAGATCTGAGCCAGCACATGTCTGTTTGGGTTAGCACGATGAAGAGACTGTAGGAATAGTGTGTGTGTGTGTGTGTGTGTGTGTGTGTGTGTGTGTGTAGTTGGGGAATGGCTAGGTGGAGGTGAATAGTGTGTGTGTGTGTGTGTGTGTGTGTGTGTGTGTGTGTGTGTGTGTGTGTGTGTGTGTGTGTGTGTGTGTGTGTAGTTGGGGAATGGCTAGGTGAAGGTGACGCCACACTACACACATTCTGCAGTGGGACCGAAGCCTATATAACACCTGCTAGTGCCGTTGGTTGGACAGAACACAATATTTGTGTGTGGACACAATTATGATTTTTATTGTATTGTTTGTGTGTGTGTGCATACTTGTTTACATGCGTGTGTATGTGACTCAAGTCCGATGCTTGTCAAATGTAAAATTAGCATTAGCCAAGCTGGATGGAGCGGAACATTACATATTGACTTGCTGATGAAGCAGTACCCCATATTGCTCCGGCTAATCATACCTGTTGGCTCTGCAGCAGAGAGGCAGAGAGAGAGAGAGAGGCAGAGAGAGAGAGAGAGAGGCAGAGAGAGAGGCAGAGAGAGAGAGAGAGAGAGAGAGAGAGAGAGAGAGAGAGAGAGAGAGAGAGAGAGAGAGAGAGAGAGAGAGAGAGAGAGAGAGAGAGAGAGAGAGAGAGAGAATAGGAAAACTTGTGAATTGGGGGTTTGATTAATAAAGTCCTGATAAATGATGTCTCTTGTCCCTGGTCCCTTTTCTTTGTAACAGCATGAGGCATCTGCCCCTTCTCTGAACTACATTATCACCATGTTGTACTGAATTACTACCATCTGTACTGAACTACAGTACATTACCACCCTGTACTGACTACAGTACATTACCACCCTGTACTGGACTACAGTACATTACCACCCTGTACTGGACTACAGTACATTACCACCCTGTACTGGACTACAGTACATTACCACCCTGTACTGGACTACAGTACATTACCACCCTGTACTGGACTACAGTACATTACCACCCTGTACTGGACTACAGTACATTACCACCCTGTACTGGACTACAGTACATTACCACCCTGTACTGGACTACAGTACATTACCACCCTGTACTGGACTACAGTACATTACCACCCTGTACTGGACTACAGTACATTACCACCCTGTACTGGACTACAGTACATTACCACCCTGTACTGGACTACAGTACATTACCACCCTGTACTGGACTACAGTACATTACCACCCTGTACTGGACTACAGTACATTACCACCCTGTACTGGACTACAGTACATTACCACCCCTGTACTGGACTACAGTACATTACCACCCTGTACTGACTACAGTACATTACCACCCTGTACTGGACTACAGTACATTACCACCCTGTACTGGACTACATTATCACTCTCTGTACTGGATCTGTATGCGCCATCATGGGACATTGATCTTATTTACTTACAGTGCATTGGGAAAGTATTCAGACGACTTGACTTTTTCCACATTTTGTTACGTTACAGCCTTATTCTAAAATTGATTAAATAAATAAAAATAATCATCAATCTACACACAATACCCCATAATGACAAAGCAAAAATACGTTTTTAGAAATTTTTGAAAATGTTTTATTAATACAAAACGTAAATATCACATTTACATAAGTATTCAGACCCTTTACTCAGTACTTTGTTGAAGCACCTTTGGCAGCGATCCTCGAGTCTTCTTGGGTATGAAGCTACAAGCTTGGCACACAACTCAGGGGTGTGAATACAAAGTAAATTAGATATTTCTGTATTTCATTATCAACAAATGTGCTAAAATTTCTAAAAACATGTTTTCACTTTGTCATTATGGGATTGTCACTTTGTCTCTATTTAATCCATTTTGAATTCAGGCTGTAAGAACAAAAATGTGGAATAAGTGAAGGGGTATGAATCGTTTCTGAAGGCACTGTTTGTCCGTGGAGGTTGTCTCTACACACAGTGTCTGGCTTGAGATTTCCCAGTCTCTCTCTCTCTCCACACACACACATCTCTTCTGCCTCTCTGATGCAAGCTGCTCTCCAGCGTTACCAATGGTTAACAAAACACTACGTCAAACACTGTGAGTGTGTATGCTATGAGATGTACATGAGTGTGTGTATGTTATGAATAAAGACGCTGAGTTTGTGTGCGTGCGTGTGTGTGTGTGTGTGTGTGTGTGTGTGTGTGTGTGTGCATGTTATGAATGAAGAAGTACTTAAAGAGTGGGTAGAGAGCATTTTAAATAAGAGGTTCTGTTGATGGTCTGCTGATAGAGGTTCTGTTGATGGGCTGCTGATAGAGGTTCTGTTGATGGTCTGCTGATAGAGGTTATGTTGATGGTCTGCTGATAGAGGTTCTGTTGATGGTCTGCTGATAGAGGTTCTGTTGATGGTCTGCTGATAGAGGTTATGTTGATGGTCTGCTGATAGAGGTTCTGTTGATGGTCTGCTGATAGAGGTTCTGTTGATGGTCTGCTGATAGAGGTTCTGTTGATGGTCTGCTGATAGAGGTTCTGTTGATGGTCTGCTGATAGAGGTTCTGTTCTGTTATTATGCATGCGTTAAACATTTTTTCACAGAAAATCCATCTAAGGGCATGTTTCTTTTTGCGTGCTTCACCGTCTGTTTCCCCTCATATGTTTTTCCTCTCTTTTTCTTTCAACACATTTAGCCACAAAACCCTCTGGAGGATCATAGAGTCAGCCACTTAAAATGGAAATGGATCTCTCTCTCCTCTCTCCCGCTCCTCTCTCCCTCTCTATCCTCTCTCCTCTCTCTCCTCTCTCCTCTCTCCCTCTCTCCTCTCCTCTCTCCCTCTCTCTCCTCTCCTCTCTCTCTCCTCTCTCCCTCTCCTCTCCTCTCTCCCCCCTCTCTCCCTCTCTCCCTCACCTCTCTCTCACCTCTCTCTCTCTTCTCTCCCTCCTCTCTCCCTCCTTTCTCTCTCTTCTCTCCCTCCTCTCTCCCTCCTTTCTCTCCCTCTCTCTCTCTCTACTAAGGGAGGGGGATTTTCCTTTTTGAATATCGTTTGGGAGTAAATCCTGGCTAAGCATGTTCTGTCAAGACAGTCTAACCCGCTGCCTCTAGATCATCAGTACTACATGGGTCCAATTCCCCTGCTCTAGAACTTTCTCTCTCTCCTCCTTCCTGTGCTACTATCCTATGGGAGGGACAGATTTCTGTTTTGATCACTAGAAGTAGTACCTTCTGTAACCATACGTTACAGAGTGAAGTATAACGGTCTGATAACGGTCTGATAACGGTCTGATAACGGTCTGATAACGGTCTGATAACGGTCTGATAACGCTCTGATAACGCTCTGATAACGCTCTGATAACGGTCTGATAACGCTCTGATAACGATCTGATAACACTCTGATAACGCTCTGATAACGCTCTGATAACGCTCTGATAACGGTCTGATAACGCTCTGATAACACTCTGATAACGGTCTGATAACACTCTGATAACGGTCTGATAACACTCTGATAACGGTCTGATAACACTCTGATAACGGTCTGATAACGGTCTGATAACGCTCTGATAACGCTCTGATAACGCTCTGATAACACTCTGATAACGGTCTGATAACACTCTGATAACGGTCTGATAACGCTCTGATAACGGTCTGATAACACTCTGATAACGGTCTGATAACACTCTGATAACGGTCTGATAACGGTCTGATAACGGTCTGATAACACTCTGATAACGGTCTGATAACACTCTGATAACGGTCTGATAACAGTCTGATAACACTCTGATAACGGTCTGATAACGGTCTGATAACACTCTGATAACACTCTGATAACGGTCTGATAACACTCTGATAACACTCTGATAACGGTCTGATAACGGTCTGATAACACTCTGATAACACTCTGATAACGGTCTGATAACGGTCTGATAACACTCTGATAACGGTCTGATAACACTCTGATAACGGTCTGATAACGCTCTGATACCGGTCTGATAACACTCTGATAACGGTCTGATAACACTCTGATAACACTCTGATAACGGTCTGATAACGGTCTGATAACACTCTGATAACGGTCTGATAACACTCTGATAACGGTCTGATAACGGTCTGATAACACTCTGATAACGGTCTGATAACAGTCTGATAACACTCTGATAACGGTCTGATAACGGTCTGATAACACTCTGATAACACTCTGATAACGGTCTGATAACACTCTGATAACACTCTGATAACGGTCTGATAACGGTCTGATAACACTCTGATAACGGTCTGATAACACTCTGATAACGCTCTGATAACACTCTGATAACGGTCTGATAACGGTCTGATAACACTCTGATAACGCTCTGATAACGGTCTGATAACACTCTGATAACGGTCTGATAACACTCTGATAACGGTCTGATAACGCTCTGATAACGGTCTGATAACACTCTGATAACGGTCTGATAACACTCTGATAACACTCTGATAACGGTCTGATAACACTCTGATAACGGTCTGATAACACTCTGATAACGGTCTGATAACGGTCTGATAACACTCTGATAACACTCTGATAACGGTCTGATAACGGTCTGATAACACTCTGATAACGGTCTGATAACACTCTGATAACACTCTGATAACGGTCTGTCTCTGCTACAGGGCCTGGCTGGTATAAAGTTCAGCTTTGACGAAACCGTGGTTTCCTGGTCTCTGGTCGCCAACAGTTAAACTGTGGTTGGCTGGTCTTTGGTTGCCAAAAGTTAAACTGTGGTTGGCTGGTCTCTGGTTGCCAACAGTTAAACTGTGGTTGCCTGGTCTCTGGTCGCCAACAGTTAAACTGTGGTTGGCTGGTGTTTGGTTGCCAACAGTTAAACTGTGGTTACCTGGTCTCTGGTCGAAGAGTTATGTGGTTGGCTGGTCTTATGGTTGCTCAGAGGTTATGTGGTTGGCTGGTTCTTTGGTCTGCCAGCAGTTACGTGTTGATGGTCTTTGGTTGCCAACAGTTAAACTGTGGTTGCCTGGTCTCTGGTGGTATGCTGATAGAGGTTATGTTGATGGTCTGCTGATAGAGGGTCTGTTGATGGTCTGCTGATAGAGGGTCTGTTGATGGTATGCTGATAGAGGTTCTGTTGATGGTATGCTGATAGAGGTTCTGTTGATGGTCTGCTGATAGAGGCCCTATGGTTCCTGGTCAAAAGTAGTGCACTATATAGGGGATAGGGTGCATTTTGGGATGCACACAATGTCCTTTAATGCTAGATTAAGTCTTACAGTAAGCAGAACAGAGGTAAATGATCTCCTGACCTTCTGAAAGCCTGCATGCTGGGTGCATTTTGGAACTCTATGCCAAATGTGTGTGTGTGTGTGTGTGTGTGTGTATGTGTGTGTGTGTGTGTGTGTGTGTGTGTGTGTGTAAGAAACGGCCATCTGAAAAATCACCGTTTTGATGAATCAGCGTTCCACCTAGCGTGGTGGGATAATCTCCGTCATAACACCTGTATATGTATTCTATTAAACAATGTAGTTCAAAAGAAGAATACGATGGTCACGTCACAAATGGCACCCTATTCCCTATATAGTGCACTACTTCTCACCAGAGCTATTCCCTTTATAGTCCACTACTTTGACCAGGGCCCACAAGGCTCTGGTCAAAGGTAGTGCACTATGTAGGGAACAGGGTAGGCAGGTAAGCAGTGTTAGATGAGGCACTTAACCTAATTGCAAATGACCAAAAAAAAAATTATGGACGCAGACACTGCCTAGCCTTCCCACTGTAGCTATGTACTGTTTACCTCAAAAGACTGGCTACAAGTTACTCTCTCTGGCTTCCTGGCTGAAGGCAGAGATGGCCTCTGACTGTGCAAGACTACCTTGGGTCTGGGATGCATCCAGAGACTCTCTTTCCTGTCAGCTGCCTTGTCTTAGTCACTTTGGCTTTGTCGCGATTGTCTAAAAAGCGCTGACCGGAGTGACCTTTCAGCGCTGTTGTTCTGTTATTATGCATGCGTTAAACATTTTCTCACAGAAAATCCATCTAAGGGCATTTTTCTTTTTGCGTGCTTCACCGTCTGTTTCCCCTCATATGTTATTCCTCTCTTTTTCTTTCAACACTTTTTACACATTTAGCCACAAAACCCTCTGGAGTATCATAGAGTCAGCCACTTAAAATGGAAATGGATCTCTCTCTCCTCTCTCCCTCTCCCCCCTCTCTCCCTCTCCTCTCTCCCTCTCCTCTCTCCCCCCTCTCTCCTTCTCCTCTCTCCTCTCTCCCTCACCTCTCTCTCTCACCTCTCTCTCTCTCCTCTTTCCCTCCTCTCCTCTCTCTCGCTCTCTCTCCCTCTCCTCTCTCTCTCCTCTCTCCCTCTCCTCTCTCCTCTCTCCCTCTCTCCCTCACCTCTCTCGCTCCTCTTTCCCTCCTCTCTCCCTCCTTTCTCTCTCTTCTCTCCCTCCTCTCTCCCTCCTTTCTCTCCCTCTCTCTCTCTCTACTAAGGGAGGGGGATTTTCCTTTTTGAATATCGTTTGGGAGTAAATCCTGGCTAAGCATGTTCTGTCAAGACAGTCTAACCCGCTGCCTGTAGATCATCAGTACTACATGGGTCCAATTCCCCTGCTCTAGAACTTTCTCTCTCTCCTCCTTCCTGTGCTACTATCGTATGGGAGGGACATATTTCTGTTTTGATCACTAGAAGTAGTACCTTCTGTAACCATACGTTACAGAGTGAAGTATAACGGTCTGATAACGCTCTGATAACGCCTGATAACGCTCTGATAACGGTCTGATAACGCTCTGATAACGGTCTGATAACGGTCCGTCTCTGCTGCAGGGCATGCCTGGTATAAAGTTCAGCTTTGACGAAACTGTGGTTGCCTGATCTCTGGTCGCCAACAGTTAAACTGTGGTTGCCTGATCTCTGGTCACCAACAGTTAAACTGTGGTTGCCTGGTCTCTGGTCGCCAACAGTTAAACCGTGGTTGCCTGGTCTCTGGTCGCCAACAGTTAACTCTCCTCGTGCCTGCTCCTTTCATTGAAAAAAATGATTTCTGGTAGTTTTCTCACTCAGAGTATTACCTGGTGTAGCTATAGAGTTACTAAGTAAGTGATAACTGTCTCTCCTTACTACAGGGCCTGTCTCTGGGCCACACACGTCAGCTCCAGGTTTAAAACAGCCAGAAGTGCCTCTCCTACAGGGACTGGGTGGCATTCAATCCAAAGAAATCATATTATACACAGCTGCTTTAAATGCCACGTAATTCAACAGGGAACTGTGGCCTTTATAGAAACAAATACGAAGCATGACCATCGTGGCCTTCTCTATTCACTGTCTGTCTGTCTGCCTGCCTGCTAACACTATGGTTCATTCACTAACACACAGTACTATTAACACTATGGTTCATTCACTAACACACAGTACTATTAACACTATGGTTCATTCACTAACACA